>NW_026737557.1:0-37301 GCF_949786415.1 Peromyscus eremicus | reverse complement strand
TCCAAACAATGAGCTTGCTCAGAACAAAAGAACTGTGCTTCCAACACACACGGGCCATATCTAGTTCAACTCTGCTTAGGAATCTGACAAGAACAGTAGCTCCTCTTCAGTCCAATACACTGTACTTGCAGGGAACACACTGCGAGTGGTATTTGCACTGTGTATGGCAATGGGAGCACAATAGTGACTTTCCTTACCAGAAAACAACTCTTGCTCATAGGACCAAAAACTGCATGTGAATCAACTCCATTTAGGACTGGGAAACAATCGCTAGCTCTCCTTAAAAGAAACACACTCTGCTTTTGAGAAAAGAGCACTCTTCTACTCTACTGTGTTTCCTTTAGGGCCAGAACAGTGAGCTTGCTCAGAACAAAAGAACTGTGCTCCCTACACACACGGGCCATATCTAGTTCAACTCTGCTTAGGAAACTGACAAGAACAGTAGCTCCTCTTCAGTCCAATACACTGTACTTGCTGGGAACAGACACGAGTACTATTTGCACTGTGTATGGCAATGGGAGCGCAATAGTGACTTTCTTTACCAGAAAACAACTCTTGCTCGTAGGACCATAAACTGCATGTGATTCAACTCCATTTAGGACTGGGAAACAAACACTAGCTCACCTTACAAGAAACACACTCTGCTTTTAAGAAAAGAGCACTCTTCTACTCCACTTTGTTTTCTATTGGGCCAGAACAGTGAGCTTGCTCAGAACAAAAGAACTGTGCTTCCTACACACACGGGCCACATCTAGTTCAACTCTACTTAGGAAACTGACAAGAACAGTAGCTCCTCTTCTGACCAATACACTGTACTGGCTGGGAGCAGACGCGAGTGCTATTTGCACTGTGTATGGCAAAGGGAACGCAACAGTGACTCTTCTTACCAGAAAACAACTCTTGCTTGTAGGACCAGAAACTGCAAGTGACTCAACTCCATTTAGGACTGGGAAACAAACGCTAGCTCGCCTTACAATAAACACACTCTGCTTTTGAGAAAAGAGCACTCTTCTACTCTACTGTGTTTCCTATAGGGCCAGAACAGTGAGCTTGCTCAGAACAAAAGAACTGCGCTCCCCCACACACACGGGCCTTATTTAGTTCAACTGTGCTTAGGAAAATGACAAGAACAGAAGCTCCTCTTTAGTCTAATACACTGTACTTGCTGGGAACAGACACGAGTGCTATTTACACTGTGTATGGAAATGGGAGCCCATTAGTGACTCTTCTTACCAGAATACAACTCTTGCTCGCTGGACCAGAAACTGCATGGGATTCAACTCCATTTAGGACTGAGAAACAAACGCTAGCTCACCTTACAAGAAACACACTCTGCTTTTGAGAAAAGAACACTCTTCTACTCTACTGTTTTTCCTATGGGGTCCGAACAGTGAGCTTGCTCAGAACAAAAGATCTGTGCATCCTACACACACAGGACATATCTAGTTCAACGTCTACTTAGGAAACTGACAAGAACAGTAGCTCCTCTTCAGTCCAATACACTGTACTTGCAGGGAACAGACGCAAGTGCTATTTGCACTGTGTATGGCAATGGGAGCACAATAGTGACTTTCCTTACCAGAAAACAACTCTTGCTCATAGGACCAAAAACTGCATGTGATTCAACTCCATTTAGGACTGGAAAACAAACACTAGCTCGCCTTACAAGAAACACACTCTGCTTTTAAGAAAAGAGCACTCTTCTACTCTACTGTGTTTCCCATCGGGCCAGAACAGTGAGCTTGCTCTGAACAAAAGAACTGTGCTTCCTACACACACGGCCATATCTAGTTCAATTCTGCTTAGGAAACTGACAAGAACAGTAGCTCCTCTTCAGTCCAATACAATGTACTTGCTGGGAACAGACGCGAGTGCTATTTGTACTGTGTATGGCAATGGGAGCACAATAGTGACTCTTCTTACCAGAAAACAACTCTTGCTTGTAGGACCAGATACTGCATGTGATTCAACTCCATTTAGGACTGGGAAACAAACGCTAGCTCTCCTTAAAAGAAACACACTCTGCTTTTGAGAAAAGAGCACTCTTCTACTCTACTGTGTTTCCTATGGGGTCTGAACAGTGAACTTGCTCAAACAAAGAACTGTGCTTCCTACACACACGGGTCATATCTCATTAAACTCTGCTTAGAAAACTGACAAGAACAGTAGCTCCTCTTCTGACCAATACACTGTACTGGCTGGGAGCTGACCCGAGTGCTATTTGCACTGTGTATGATAATGGGAGCGCCATAGTGACTCTTCTTACCAGAAAACAACTCTTGCTCATAGGACCAGAAATTGCATGGGATTCACCGCCATGTAGGACTGTAAAACAAACACTAACTCGCCTTAAATGAAACACACTCTGCTTTTGAGAAAAGAGCACTCTTCTACTCTACTGTGTTTCCTATAAAGCCAGAAGAGTGAGCTTGCTCAGAACAAAAGAACTGTGCTCCCCACACACACGGGACTTATCTAGTTCAACTGTGCTTAGGAAAATGACAAGAACAGAAGCTCCTCTTCAGTCCAATACACTGTACTTGCTGGGAACAGACACGAGTGCTATTTGCACTGTGTATGGCAATGGGAGTCCAATAGTGACTCTTCTTACCAGAATACAACTCTTGCTCGTTGGACCAGAAACTGCATGGATTCAACTCCATTTAGGACTGGGAAACACACGCTAGCTCGCTTTACAAGAAACACAGTTTGCTTTTGAGAAAAGAGCACTCTTCTACTCTACTGTGTTTCCTATGGGGTCCGAACAGTGAGCTTGCTCATTACAAAAGAACTGTGCTTCCTACACACACAGGACATATCTAGTTCAACTCTGATTAGGAAACTGACAAGAACAGTAGCTCCTCTTCAGTCCAATACTCTGTAATTGCTGGGAATAGACGCGAGTGCTGTTTGCACTGTGTATGGCAATGGGAGTGCAATAGTGACTTTCCTTACCAGAAAACAACTCTTGCTCAGAAGACCAAAAAGTGCATTTGATTCAACTCCATTTAGGACTGGGAAACAAATGCTAGCTCGCCTTACAAGAAACACACTCTGCTTTTGAGAAAAGAGCACTCTTCTACTCTACTGTGTTTCCTCTAGGGCCAGAACAGTGAGCTTGCTCAGAAAAAAAGAACTGTGCTTCCTACACACACGGCCATATCTAGTTCAATTCTGCTTAGGAAACTGACAAGAACTGTAGATCCTCTTCAGGCCAATACACTGTAATCGCTGGGAACAGACGCCAGTGCTATTTGCCCTGGGTATGACAATGGGAGCACAATAGTGACTCTTCTTACCAGAAAACAACTCTTGCTCATAGGACCAGAAACTGCATGAGATTCAACTCCATTTACGACTGGGAAACAAACTCTAGCTCGCCTTACAAGAAACAAACTCTGCTTTTGAGAAAAGAGCACTCTTCTACTCTACTGTGTTTCCCATGATGTCCGAACAGTGAGCTTGCTCAGAACAAAGAACTGTGCTTCCTACACAAACGGGCCATATCTAATTCACTCTGCTTAGGAAACTGAAAAGAACAGTAGCTCCTCTTCAGTCCAATACACTGTACGTGCTGGAAACAGACATGAGTGCTATTTGCACTGTGTATGGAAATGGGAGCCCAATAGTGACTCTTCTTACCAGAATACAACTCTTGCTCGTTGCACCAAAAACTGCTTGGGATTCAACTCCACTTAGGACTGGGAAACAAACGCTAGCTTGCCTTACAATTAACACACTCTGCTTTTGAGATAAGAGCACTCTTCTACTCTACTGTATTTCCTATGGGGTCCAAACAATGAGCTTGCTCAGAACAAAAGAACTGTGCTTCCAACACACACGGGCCATATCTAGTTCAACTCTGCTTAGGAATCTGACAAGAACAGTAGCTCCTCTTCAGTCCAATACACTGTACTTGCAGGGAACACACGCGAGTGGTATTTGCACTGTGTATGGCAATGGGAGCACAATAGTGACTTTCCTTACCAGAAAACAACTCTTGCTCATAGGACCAAAAACTGCATGTGAATCAACTCCATTTAGGACTGGGAAACAATCGCTAGCTCTCCTTAAAAGAAACACACTCTGCTTTTGAGAAAAGAGCACTCTTCTACTCTACTGTGTTTCCTTTAGGGCCAGAACAGTGAGCTTGCTCAGAACAAAAGAACTGTGCTCCCTACACACACGGGCCATATCTAGTTCAACTCTGCTTAGGAAACTGACAAGAACAGTAGCTCCTCTTCAGTCCAATACACTGTACTTGCTGGGAACAGACACGAGTACTATTTGCACTGTGTATGGCAATGGGAGCGCAATAGTGACTTTCTTTACCAGAAAACAACTCTTGCTCGTAGGACCATAAACTGCATGTGATTCAACTCCATTTAGGACTGGGAAACAAACACTAGCTCACCTTACAAGAAACACACTCTGCTTTTAAGAAAAGAGCACTCTTCTACTCCACTTTGTTTTCTATTGGGCCAGAACAGTGAGCTTGCTCAGAACAAAAGAACTGTGCTTCCTACACACACGGGCCACATCTAGTTCAACTCTACTTAGGAAACTGACAAGAACAGTAGCTCCTCTTCTGACCAATACACTGTACTGGCTGGGAGCAGACGCGAGTGCTATTTGCACTGTGTATGGCAAAGGGAACGCAACAGTGACTCTTCTTACCAGAAAACAACTCTTGCTTGTAGGACCAGAAACTGCAAGTGACTCAACTCCATTTAGGACTGGGAAACAAACGCTAGCTCGCCTTACAATAAACACACTCTGCTTTTGAGAAAAGAGCACTCTTCTACTCTACTGTGTTTCCTATAGGGCCAGAACAGTGAGCTTGCTCAGAACAAAAGAACTGCGCTCCCCACACACACGGGCCTTATTTAGTTCAACTGTGCTTAGGAAAATGACAAGAACAGAAGCTCCTCTTTAGTCTAATACACTGTACTTGCTGGGAACAGACACGAGTGCTATTTACACTGTGTATGGAAATGGGAGCCCATTAGTGACTCTTCTTACCAGAATACAACTCTTGCTCGCTGGACCAGAAACTGCATGGGATTCAACTCCATTTAGGACTGAGAAACAAACGCTAGCTCACCTTACAAGAAACACACTCTGCTTTTGAGAAAAGAACACTCTTCTACTCTACTGTTTTTCCTATGGGGTCCGAACAGTGAGCTTGCTCAGAACAAAAGATCTGTGCATCCTACACACACAGGACATATCTAGTTCAACGTCTACTTAGGAAACTGACAAGAACAGTAGCTCCTCTTCAGTCCAATACACTGTACTTGCAGGGAACAGACGCAAGTGCTATTTGCACTGTGTATGGCAATGGGAGCACAATAGTGACTTTCCTTACCAGAAAACAGCTCTTGCTCATAGGACCAAAAACTGCATGTGATTCAACTCCATTTAGGACTGGAAAACAAACACTAGCTCGCCTTACAAGAAACACACTCTGCTTTTAAGAAAAGAGCACTCTTCTACTCTACTGTGTTTCCCATCGGGCCAGAACAGTGAGCTTGCTCTGAACAAAAGAACTGTGCTTCCTACACACACGGCCATATCTAGTTCAATTCTGCTTAGGAAACTGACAAGAACAGTAGCTCCTCTTCAGTCCAATACAATGTACTTGCTGGGAACAGACGCGAGTGCTATTTGTACTGTGTATGGCAATGGGAGCACAATAGTGACTCTTCTTACCAGAAAACAACTCTTGCTTGTAGGACCAGATACTGCATGTGATTCAACTCCATTTAGGACTGGGAAACAAACGCTAGCTCTCCTTAAAAGAAACACACTCTGCTTTTGAGAAAAGAGCACTCTTCTACTCTACTGTGTTTCCTATGGGGTCTGAACAGTGAACTTGCTCAAACAAAGAACTGTGCTTCCTACACACACGGGTCATATCTCATTAAACTCTGCTTAGAAAACTGACAAGAACAGTAGCTCCTCTTCTGACCAATACACTGTACTGGCTGGGAGCTGACCCGAGTGCTATTTGCACTGTGTATGATAATGGGAGCGCCATAGTGACTCTTCTTACCAGAAAACAACTCTTGCTCATAGGACCAGAAATTGCATGGGATTCACCGCCATGTAGGACTGTAAAACAAACACTAACTCGCCTTAAATGAAACACACTCTGCTTTTGAGAAAAGAGCACTCTTCTACTCTACTGTGTTTCCTATAAAGCCAGAAGAGTGAGCTTGCTCAGAACAAAAGAACTGTGCTCCCCACACACACGGGACTTATCTAGTTCAACTGTGCTTAGGAAAATGACAAGAACAGAAGCTCCTCTTCAGTCCAATACACTGTACTTGCTGGGAACAGACACGAGTGCTATTTGCACTGTGTATGGCAATGGGAGTCCAATAGTGACTCTTCTTACCAGAATACAACTCTTGCTCGTTGGACCAGAAACTGCATGGATTCAACTCCATTTAGGACTGGGAAACACACGCTAGCTCGCTTTACAAGAAACACAGTTTGCTTTTGAGAAAAGAGCACTCTTCTACTCTACTGTGTTTCCTATGGGGTCCGAACAGTGAGCTTGCTCATTACAAAAGAACTGTGCTTCCTACACACACAGGACATATCTAGTTCAACTCTGATTAGGAAACTGACAAGAACAGTAGCTCCTCTTCAGTCCAATACTCTGTAATTGCTGGGAATAGACGCGAGTGCTGTTTGCACTGTGTATGGCAATGGGAGTGCAATAGTGACTTTCCTTACCAGAAAACAACTCTTGCTCAGAAGACCAAAAAGTGCATTTGATTCAACTCCATTTAGGACTGGGAAACAAATGCTAGCTCGCCTTACAAGAAACACACTCTGCTTTTGAGAAAAGAGCACTCTTCTACTCTACTGTGTTTCCTCTAGGGCCAGAACAGTGAGCTTGCTCAGAAAAAAAGAACTGTGCTTCCTACACACACGGCCATATCTAGTTCAATTCTGCTTAGGAAACTGACAAGAACTGTAGATCCTCTTCAGGCCAATACACTGTAATCGCTGGGAACAGACGCCAGTGCTATTTGCCCTGGGTATGACAATGGGAGCACAATAGTGACTCTTCTTACCAGAAAACAACTCTTGCTCATAGGACCAGAAACTGCATGAGATTCAACTCCATTTACGACTGGGAAACAAACTCTAGCTCGCCTTACAAGAAACAAACTCTGCTTTTGAGAAAAGAGCACTCTTCTACTCTACTGTGTTTCCCATGATGTCCGAACAGTGAGCTTGCTCAGAACAAAGAACTGTGCTTCCTACACACACGGGCCATATCTAATTCACTCTGCTTAGGAAACTGAAAAGAACAGTAGCTCCTCTTCAGTCCAATACACTGTACGTGCTGGAAACAGACATGAGTGCTATTTGCACTGTGTATGGAAATGGGAGCCCAATAGTGACTCTTCTTACCAGAATACAACTCTTGCTCGTTGCACCAAAAACTGCTTGGGATTCAACTCCACTTAGGACTGGGAAACAAACGCTAGCTTGCCTTACAATTAACACACTCTGCTTTTGAGATAAGAGCACTCTTCTACTCTACTGTATTTCCTATGGGGTCCAAACAATGAGCTTGCTCAGAACAAAAGAACTGTGCTTCCAACACACACGGGCCATATCTAGTTCAACTCTGCTTAGGAATCTGACAAGAACAGTAGCTCCTCTTCAGTCCAATACACTGTACTTGCAGGGAACACACGCGAGTGGTATTTGCACTGTGTATGGCAATGGGAGCACAATAGTGACTTTCCTTACCAGAAAACAACTCTTGCTCATAGGACCAAAAACTGCATGTGAATCAACTCCATTTAGGACTGGGAAACAATCGCTAGCTCTCCTTAAAAGAAACACACTCTGCTTTTGAGAAAAGAGCACTCTTCTACTCTACTGTGTTTCCTTTAGGGCCAGAACAGTGAGCTTGCTCAGAACAAAAGAACTGTGCTCCCTACACACACGGGCCATATCTAGTTCAACTCTGCTTAGGAAACTGACAAGAACAGTAGCTCCTCTTCAGTCCAATACACTGTACTTGCTGGGAACAGACACGAGTACTATTTGCACTGTGTATGGCAATGGGAGCGCAATAGTGACTTTCTTTACCAGAAAACAACTCTTGCTCGTAGGACCATAAACTGCATGTGATTCAACTCCATTTAGGACTGGGAAACAAACACTAGCTCACCTTACAAGAAACACACTCTGCTTTTAAGAAAAGAGCACTCTTCTACTCCACTTTGTTTTCTATTGGGCCAGAACAGTGAGCTTGCTCAGAACAAAAGAACTGTGCTTCCTACACACACGGGCCACATCTAGTTCAACTCTACTTAGGAAACTGACAAGAACAGTAGCTCCTCTTCTGACCAATACACTGTACTGGCTGGGAGCAGACGCGAGTGCTATTTGCACTGTGTATGGCAAAGGGAACTCAACAGTGACTCTTCTTACCAGAAAACAACTCTTGCTTGTAGGACCAGAAACTGCAAGTGACTCAACTCCATTTAGGACTGGGAAACAAACGCTAGCTCGCCTTACAATAAACACACTCTGCTTTTGAGAAAAGAGCACTCTTCTACTCTACTGTGTTTCCTATAGGGCCAGAACAGTGAGCTTGCTCAGAACAAAAGAACTGCGCTCCCCACACACACGGGCCTTATTTAGTTCAACTGTGCTTAGGAAAATGACAAGAACAGAAGCTCCTCTTTAGTCTAATACACTGTACTTGCTGGGAACAGACACGAGTGCTATTTGCACTGTGTATGGCAATGGGAGCACAATAGTGACTTTCCTTACCAGAAAACAACTCTTGCTCATAGGACCAAAAACTGCATGTGATTCAACTCCATTTAGGACTGGAAAACAAACACTAGCTCGCCTTACAAGAAACACACTCTGCTTTTAAGAAAAGAGCACTCTTCTACTCTACTGTGTTTCCCATCGGGCCAGAACAGTGAGCTTGCTCTGAACAAAAGAACTGTGCTTCCTACACACACGGCCATATCTAGTTCAATTCTGCTTAGGAAACTGACAAGAACAGTAGCTCCTCTTCAGTCCAATACAATGTACTTGCTGGGAACAGACGCGAGTGCTATTTGTACTGTGTATGGCAATGGGAGCACAATAGTGACTCTTCTTACCAGAAAACAACTCTTGCTTGTAGGACCAGATACTGCATGTGATTCAACTCCATTTAGGACTGGGAAACAAACGCTAGCTCTCCTTAAAAGAAACACACTCTGCTTTTGAGAAAAGAGCACTCTTCTACTCTACTGTGTTTCCTATGGGGTCTGAACAGTGAACTTGCTCAAACAAAGAACTGTGCTTCCTACACACACGGGTCATATCTCATTAAACTCTGCTTAGAAAACTGACAAGAACAGTAGCTCCTCTTCTGACCAATACACTGTACTGGCTGGGAGCTGACCCGAGTGCTATTTGCACTGTGTATGATAATGGGAGCGCCATAGTGACTCTTCTTACCAGAAAACAACTCTTGCTCATAGGACCAGAAATTGCATGGGATTCACCGCCATGTAGGACTGTAAAACAAACACTAACTCGCCTTAAATGAAACACACTCTGCTTTTGAGAAAAGAGCACTCTTCTACTCTACTGTGTTTCCTATAAAGCCAGAAGAGTGAGCTTGCTCAGAACAAAAGAACTGTGCTCCCCACACACACGGGACTTATCTAGTTCAACTGTGCTTAGGAAAATGACAAGAACAGAAGCTCCTCTTCAGTCCAATACACTGTACTTGCTGGGAACAGACACGAGTGCTATTTGCACTGTGTATGGCAATGGGAGTCCAATAGTGACTCTTCTTACCAGAATACAACTCTTGCTCGTTGGACCAGAAACTGCATGGATTCAACTCCATTTAGGACTGGGAAACACACGCTAGCTCGCTTTACAAGAAACACAGTTTGCTTTTGAGAAAAGAGCACTCTTCTACTCTACTGTGTTTCCTATGGGGTCCGAACAGTGAGCTTGCTCATTACAAAAGAACTGTGCTTCCTACACACACAGGACATATCTAGTTCAACTCTGATTAGGAAACTGACAAGAACAGTAGCTCCTCTTCAGTCCAATACTCTGTAATTGCTGGGAATAGACGCGAGTGCTGTTTGCACTGTGTATGGCAATGGGAGTGCAATAGTGACTTTCCTTACCAGAAAACAACTCTTGCTCAGAAGACCAAAAAGTGCATTTGATTCAACTCCATTTAGGACTGGGAAACAAATGCTAGCTCGCCTTACAAGAAACACACTCTGCTTTTGAGAAAAGAGCACTCTTCTACTCTACTGTGTTTCCTCTAGGGCCAGAACAGTGAGCTTGCTCAGAAAAAAAGAACTGTGCTTCCTACACACACGGCCATATCTAGTTCAATTCTGCTTAGGAAACTGACAAGAACTGTAGATCCTCTTCAGGCCAATACACTGTAATCGCTGGGAACAGACGCCAGTGCTATTTGCCCTGGGTATGACAATGGGAGCACAATAGTGACTCTTCTTACCAGAAAACAACTCTTGCTCATAGGACCAGAAACTGCATGAGATTCAACTCCATTTACGACTGGGAAACAAACTCTAGCTCGCCTTACAAGAAACAAACTCTGCTTTTGAGAAAAGAGCACTCTTCTACTCTACTGTGTTTCCCATGATGTCCGAACAGTGAGCTTGCTCAGAACAAAGAACTGTGCTTCCTACACACACGGGCCATATCTAATTCACTCTGCTTAGGAAACTGAAAAGAACAGTAGCTCCTCTTCAGTCCAATACACTGTACGTGCTGGAAACAGACATGAGTGCTATTTGCACTGTGTATGGAAATGGGAGCCCAATAGTGACTCTTCTTACCAGAATACAACTCTTGCTCGTTGCACCAAAAACTGCTTGGGATTCAACTCCACTTAGGACTGGGAAACAAACGCTAGCTTGCCTTACAATTAACACACTCTGCTTTTGAGATAAGAGCACTCTTCTACTCTACTGTATTTCCTATGGGGTCCAAACAATGAGCTTGCTCAGAACAAAAGAACTGTGCTTCCAACACACACGGGCCATATCTAGTTCAACTCTGCTTAGGAATCTGACAAGAACAGTAGCTCCTCTTCAGTCCAATACACTGTACTTGCAGGGAACACACGCGAGTGGTATTTGCACTGTGTATGGCAATGGGAGCACAATAGTGACTTTCCTTACCAGAAAACAACTCTTGCTCATAGGACCAAAAACTGCATGTGAATCAACTCCATTTAGGACTGGGAAACAATCGCTAGCTCTCCTTAAAAGAAACACACTCTGCTTTTGAGAAAAGAGCACTCTTCTACTCTACTGTGTTTCCTTTAGGGCCAGAACAGTGAGCTTGCTCAGAACAAAAGAACTGTGCTCCCTACACACACGGGCCATATCTAGTTCAACTCTGCTTAGGAAACTGACAAGAACAGTAGCTCCTCTTCAGTCCAATACACTGTACTTGCTGGGAACAGACACGAGTACTATTTGCACTGTGTATGGCAATGGGAGCGCAATAGTGACTTTCTTTACCAGAAAACAACTCTTGCTCGTAGGACCATAAACTGCATGTGATTCAACTCCATTTAGGACTGGGAAACAAACACTAGCTCACCTTACAAGAAACACACTCTGCTTTTAAGAAAAGAGCACTCTTCTACTCCACTTTGTTTTCTATTGGGCCAGAACAGTTTGCTTGCTCAGAACAAAAGAACTGTGCTTCCTACACACACGGGCCACATCTAGTTCAACTCTACTTAGGAAACTGACAAGAACAGTAGCTCCTCTTCTGACCAATACACTGTACTGGCTGGGAGCAGACGCGAGTGCTATTTGCACTGTGTATGGCAAAGGGAACGCAACAGTGACTCTTCTTACCAGAAAACAACTCTTGCTTGTAGGACCAGAAACTGCAAGTGACTCAACTCCATTTAGGACTGGGAAACAAACGCTAGCTCGCCTTACAATAAACACACTCTGCTTTTGAGAAAAGAGCACTCTTCTACTCTACTGTGTTTCCTATAGGGCCAGAACAGTGAGCTTGCTCAGAACAAAAGAACTGCGCTCCCCACACACACGGGCCTTATTTAGTTCAACTGTGCTTAGGAAAATGACAAGAACAGAAGCTCCTCTTTAGTCTAATACACTGTACTTGCTGGGAACAGACACGAGTGCTATTTACACTGTGTATGGAAATGGGAGCCCATTAGTGACTCTTCTTACCAGAATACAACTCTTGCTCGCTGGACCAGAAACTGCATGGGATTCAACTCCATTTAGGACTGAGAAACAAACGCTAGCTCACCTTACAAGAAACACACTCTGCTTTTGAGAAAAGAACACTCTTCTACTCTACTGTTTTTCCTATGGGGTCCGAACAGTGAGCTTGCTCAGAACAAAAGATCTGTGCATCCTACACACACAGGACATATCTAGTTCAACGTCTACTTAGGAAACTGACAAGAACAGTAGCTCCTCTTCAGTCCAATACACTGTACTTGCAGGGAACAGACGCAAGTGCTATTTGCACTGTGTATGGCAATGGGAGCACAATAGTGACTTTCCTTACCAGAAAACAACTCTTGCTCATAGGACCAAAAACTGCATGTGATTCAACTCCATTTAGGACTGGAAAACAAACACTAGCTCGCCTTACAAGAAACACACTCTGCTTTTAAGAAAAGAGCACTCTTCTACTCTACTGTGTTTCCCATCAGGCCAGAACAGTGAGCTTGCTCTGAACAAAAGAACTGTGCTTCCTACACACACGGCCATATCTAGTTCAATTCTGCTTAGGAAACTGACAAGAACAGTAGCTCCTCTTCAGTCCAATACAATGTACTTGCTGGGAACAGACGCGAGTGCTATTTGTACTGTGTATGGCAATGGGAGCACAATAGTGACTCTTCTTACCAGAAAACAACTCTTGCTTGTAGGACCAGATACTGCATGTGATTCAACTCCATTTAGGACTGGGAAACAAACGCTAGCTCTCCTTAAAAGAAACACACTCTGCTTTTGAGAAAAGAGCACTCTTCTACTCTACTGTGTTTCCTATGGGGTCTGAACAGTGAACTTGCTCAAACAAAGAACTGTGCTTCCTACACACACGGGTCATATCTCATTAAACTCTGCTTAGAAAACTGACAAGAACAGTAGCTCCTCTTCTGACCAATACACTGTACTGGCTGGGAGCTGACCCGAGTGCTATTTGCACTGTGTATGATAATGGGAGCGCCATAGTGACTCTTCTTACCAGAAAACAACTCTTGCTCATAGGACCAGAAATTGCATGGGATTCACCGCCATGTAGGACTGTAAAACAAACACTAACTCGCCTTAAATGAAACACACTCTGCTTTTGAGAAAAGAGCACTCTTCTACTCTACTGTGTTTCCTATAAAGCCAGAAGAGTGAGCTTGCTCAGAACAAAAGAACTGTGCTCCCCACACACACGGGACTTATCTAGTTCAACTGTGCTTAGGAAAATGACAAGAACAGAAGCTCCTCTTCAGTCCAATACACTGTACTTGCTGGGAACAGACACGAGTGCTATTTGCACTGTGTATGGCAATGGGAGTCCAATAGTGACTCTTCTTACCAGAATACAACTCTTGCTCGTTGGACCAGAAACTGCATGGATTCAACTCCATTTAGGACTGGGAAACACACGCTAGCTCGCTTTACAAGAAACACAGTTTGCTTTTGAGAAAAGAGCACTCTTCTACTCTACTGTGTTTCCTATGGGGTCCGAACAGTGAGCTTGCTCATTACAAAAGAACTGTGCTTCCTACACACACAGGACATATCTAGTTCAACTCTGATTAGGAAACTGACAAGAACAGTAGCTCCTCTTCAGTCCAATACTCTGTAATTGCTGGGAATAGACGCGAGTGCTGTTTGCACTGTGTATGGCAATGGGAGTGCAATAGTGACTTTCCTTACCAGAAAACAACTCTTGCTCAGAAGACCAAAAAGTGCATTTGATTCAACTCCATTTAGGACTGGGAAACAAATGCTAGCTCGCCTTACAAGAAACACACTCTGCTTTTGAGAAAGAGCACTCTTCTACTCTACTGTGTTTCCTCTAGGGCCAGAACAGTGAGCTTGCTCAGAAAAAAAGAACTGTGCTTCCTACACACACGGCCATATCTAGTTCAATTCTGCTTAGGAAACTGACAAGAACTGTAGATCCTCTTCAGGCCAATACACTGTAATCGCTGGGAACAGACGCCAGTGCTATTTGCCCTGGGTATGACAATGGGAGCACAATAGTGACTCTTCTTACCAGAAAACAACTCTTGCTCATAGGACCAGAAACTGCATGAGATTCAACTCCATTTACGACTGGGAAACAAACTCTAGCTCGCCTTACAAGAAACAAACTCTGCTTTTGAGAAAAGAGCACTCTTCTACTCTACTGTGTTTCCCATGATGTCCGAACAGTGAGCTTGCTCAGAACAAAGAACTGTGCTTCCTACACACACGGGCCATATCTAATTCACTCTGCTTAGGAAACTGAAAAGAACAGTAGCTCCTCTTCAGTCCAATACACTGTACGTGCTGGAAACAGACATGAGTGCTATTTGCACTGTGTATGGAAATGGGAGCCCAATAGTGACTCTTCTTACCAGAATACAACTCTTGCTCGTTGCACCAAAAACTGCTTGGGATTCAACTCCACTTAGGACTGGGAAACAAACGCTAGCATGCCTTACAATTAACACACTCTGATTTTGAGATAAGAGCACTCTTCTACTCTACTGTATTTCCTATGGGGTCCAAACAATGAGCTTGCTCAGAACAAAAGAACTGTGCTTCCAACACACACGGGCCATATCTAGTTCAACTCTGCTTAGGAATCTGACAAGAACAGTAGCTCCTCTTCAGTCCAATACACTGTACTTGCTGGGAACAGATGCCAGTGCTTTTGGCCCTGTGTATGACAGTGGGAGCGCAATTGTGACTCTTCTTACGAGAAAACAACTCATGCTCGTAAAACCAGAAACTGCATGGGATTCAACTTCATGTACGACTGGGAAACAAACACTAACTCGTCTTAAAAGAAACACACTCTGCTTTTGAGAAATGAGCATTATTCTACTCTACTGTGTTTCTTATGGTGTCTGAACAGTTAGCTTGCTCAGAACAAAGAACTGTGCTTCTTACACACACAGGCCATATCTAGTTCAACTGTGCTTAGGAAACTGATTAGAACAGTAGATCCTCTTCAGTCTAGCACACTGTACATGCAGGGAACAGACGCCAGTGCTATTTGCCCTGTGTGTGACAATGGGAGCACAATAGTGACTCTTCTTACGAGAAAACAACTCTTGCTCATAGGAACAGAAACTGCATGGGATTCAACTCCATTTAGGACTGGGCAACAAACGCTAGCTCGCCTTAGAAGAAACACACTCTGCTTTTGAGAAAAGAGCACTCTTCTACTCTACTGAGTTTCCTATAGGGCCAGAACAGTGAGCTTGCTCAGAACAAAAGAACTGTGCTTCCTACACACACGGGCCATATCTAGTTCAACTCTGCTTAGGAAACTGACAAGAACAGTAGCTCCTCTTCAGTCCAATACACTGTACATGCTGGCAACAGACGCCAGTGCTATTTGCCCTGTGTATGACATTGGGAACGCCATAGAGACTCTTCTTACCAGAAAACAAATCTTGTTCATAGGACCAGAAACTGCATGGGATTCACCTCCATGTAGGACTTTAAAACAAACACTAACTCGCCTTAAAAGAAACACACTCTGCTTTTGAGAAATGAGCATTCTTCTACTCTACTGTGTTTCCTATAAATCAGAACAGTGAGCTTACTCAGAACAAAAGAACTGTGCTCCCCACACACGGGCCTTATCTAGTTCAACTCTGCTTAGGAAAATGACAAGAACAGAATCTCCTCTTCAGTCCAATACACTGTACTTGCTGGGAACAGACACGAGTGCTATTTGTACTGTGTATGGAAATGGGAGCCCAATAGTTACTCTTCTTACCAGAATACAACTCTTGCTCGTTGGACCAGAAACTGCATGGGATTCAACTCCATTTAGGACTGGGAAACAAACGCTAGCTCGCCTTACAAGAAACATACTCTGCTTTTGAGAAAAGAGCACTCTTCTACTCTACTGTGTTTCCTATGGGGTCCGAACTGTGAGCTTGCTCATTACAAAAGAACTGTGCGTCCTACACACACAGGACATATCTAGTTCAACTCTGCTTAGGAAACTGACAAGAACAGTAGCTCCTCTTCAGTCCAATACACTGTAATTGCTGGGAACAGACGTGAGTGCTGTTTGCACTGTGTATGGCAATGGGAGCGCAATAGTGACTTTCCTTACCAGAAAACAACTCTTGCTCGTAGCACCAGAAACTGCATGTGATTCAACTCCATTTAGGACTGGGAAACAAACGCTAGCTCTCCTTTCAAGAAACACACTCTGCTTTTGAGAAAAGAGCACTCTTCTACTCTACTGTGTTTCCTCTAGGGTCAGAACAGTGAGCTTGCTCAGAACAAAAGAACTGTGCTTCCTACACACACGGCCATATCTAGTTCAATTCTGCTTAGGAATCTGACAAGAACTGTAGCTCCTCTTCAGTCCAATACACTGTACTGGCTGGGAACAGATGCCAGTGCTATTTGCCCTGGGTATGTCAATGGGAGCACAATAGTGACTCTTCTTACCAGAAAACAACACTTGCTCGTAGGACCAGAAACTGCATTTGATTCAACTCCATTTAGGACAGGGAAACAAACGCTAGCTCGCCTTACAAGAAACACACTATGCTTTTGAGAAAAGAGCACTCTTCTACTCTACTGTGTTTCCTATGGGGTCCGAATGGTGAGCTTGCTCAGAACAAAAGAACTGAGCTTCCTACACAGAAGGGCCATATCTAGTTCAACTCTGCTTAGGAAACTGAAAAGAACAGTAGCTCCACTTCAGTCCAATACACTGTACTTGCTGGGAACAGACGACAGTGCTATTTGCCCTGTGTATGGCAATGGGAGAGCAATAGTGATTTCCTTACCAGAAAACAACTCTTGCTCGTAGGACCCAAAACTGCATGTGACTCACCTCCATTTAGGACTGGGAAACAAACTCTAGCTCGCCTTACAAGAAACACACTCTGCTTTTGAGAAAAGAGCACTCTTCTACTCTACTGTGTTTCCCATGATGTCCGAACAGTGAGCTTGCTCAGAAAAAAGAACTGTGCTTCCTACACACACGGGCCATATCTAGTTCAACTCTGCTTAGGAAACTGACAAGAACAGTATCTCCTCTTCAGTCCAATACACTGTACTTATTTGGAACAGACGCGAGTGCTCTTTGCACTGTGTATGGCAATGGGAGCACAATAGTGACTTTCCTTACCAGATACAACTCTTGCTCATAGGACCAAAAACTGCATGTGACTCAACTCCATTTAGGACTGGGAAACAAACGCTAGCTCGCCTTACCAGAAACTCACTCTGCTTTTGAGAAAAGAGCACTCTTCTACTGTACTGTGTTTCCCATAGGGCCAGAACAGTGAGCTTGCTCAGAACAAAAGAACTGTGCTTCATACACACATGGCCATATCTACTTCAAGTATGCTTAGGAAACTGACAAGAACAGTAGCTCCTCTTCAGTCCTATACACTGTACTTGCTGGGAACAGATGGCAGTGCTATTTGCCCTGTGTATGGCAATGGGAGCGCAATAGTGACTCTTCTTACCAGAAAACAACTCTTGCTCGTAGGACCAAAAACTGCATGTGATTCAACTCCATTTAGGACTGGGAAACAAACGCTAGCTCGCCCTCCAAGAAACACACTCTGCTTTTGAGAAAAGAGCACTCTTCTACTCTACTGTGTTTCCTATAGGGCCAGAACAGTGAGCTTGCTCAGAACAAAAGAACTGTGCTTCCTACACACACGGGCCATATCTAGTTCAAATCTGCTTAGGAAACTGACAAGAACAGTAGATCCTCTTCAGTCCAATATACTTTACATCCTGGGAAAGGACGCCAGTGCTATTTGCCCTGTGTATGGCAATGGGAGCGCAATTGTGACTCTTCTTACCAGAAAACAACTCTTGCTCGTAGGACCAAAAACTGCATGTGATTCAACTCCATTTAGGACTGAGAAACAAACGCTAGCTCGCTTTACAAGAAACACACTCTGCTTTTGAGAAAAGAGCACTCTTCTACTCTACTGTTTTTCCTATGGGTTCCGAACAGTGAGCTTGCTCAGAACAAAAGAACTGTGTTTCCTACACACACGAGCCATATCTAGTTCAACTCTGTTTAGGAAACTGACAAGAACAGCAGCTCCTCTTCAGTCCAATACACTGTACTTGCTGGGAACAGACGCGAGTGTTATGGGCACTGTGTATGGCAATGGGAGCTCAATAGTGACTTTCTTTACCAGAAAACAACTCTTGCTCGTAGGACCAAAAACTGCATCTGATTCAACTCCATTTAGGACTGGGAAACAAACGCTAGCTCACCTTACAAGAAACACACTCTGCTTTTCAGAAAAGAGCACACTTCTACTCTTCTGTCTTTCCTATTGGGCCAGAACAGTGAGTTTGCTCAGAACAAAAGAACTGTGCTTTCTACACACACGGCCATATCTAGTTCAATTCTGCTTAGGAAACTGACAAGAACAGTAGATCCTCTTCAGTCCAATACACTGTACATGCTGGGAACAGACGCCAGTGCTATTTGTCCTGTGTATGACAATGGGAGCACAATAGTGACTCTTCTTACCAGAAAACAACTCTTGCTCGTAGGTCAGAAACTGCATGTGATTCAACTTCATTTAGGACAGGGAAACAAACGCTAGCTCGCCTTAAAAGAAACAAACTCTGCTTTACAGAAAAGAGCACTCTTCTACTCTACTGTGTTTCCTATGGGGTCCAAACAGTGAGCTCGCTCAGAACAAAAGAACTGTGGTTCCTACACACATGGGCCATATCTACTCCAACTCTGCTCAGGAAGCTGACAAGAACAGTAGCTCCTCTTCAGTCCAATACACTGTACTTGCTGGGAACAGATGCCAGTGCTATTTGCACTATGTATGGCAATGGGAGAGCAATAGTGACTTTTCTTACGAGAAAACAATTCTTGTTCGTAGGACCAAAAACTGCATGTGATTCAACTCCATTTAGGACTGGGAAACAAACACTAGCTCGCCATACAAGAAACACACTTTGCTTTTGAGAAAAGAGCACTCTTCTACTCTACTGTGTTTCCTATGGAGTCCGAACAGTGAGCTTGCTCAGAATAAAAGAACTGTGCTTGAAACACACACGGGTCATATCTAGTTCAACTCTGCTTAGGAAACTGACAAGAACAGTAGCTCCTCTTCAGTCCAATACACTGTACTTGCTGGGAACAGAAGCGAGAGCTAACTGCACTGTTTATGTCAATGGGAGCACAATAGTTACTCTTCTTACCAGAAAACAACTCTTGCTTGTAGGACCAGAAACTGCATGTGATTCAACTCCATTTAGGACAGGGAGACAAACTCTAGCTCGCCTTACAAGAAACACACTCTGCTTTTGAGAAAAGAGCAATCTTCTACACTACTGTGTTTCCTATGGGGTCCAAACAGTTAGCTTGCTCAGAACAAAAGAACTGTGCTTCCTACACACACGGGCCATATCTAGTTCAACTCTGCTTAGGAAACTGACAAGAACAGTAGATCCTCTTCAGTCCAATACACTGTACTTGCTGGGAACAGTTGCCAGTGCTATTTGCACTGTGTATGGCAATGGGAGCCCAATAGTGACTCTTCTTACCAGAAAACAACTCTTGATCGTAGGACCAGAAACTGCATGTGATTCAACTCCATTTAGGACTGGGAAACAAACGCTAGCTCTCCTTAAAAGAAACACACTCGGCTTTTCAGAAAAGAGCACTCTTCTACTCTACTGTGTTTCCTATGGTGTCCAAACAGTGAGCTTGCTCAGAACAAAAGAACTGTGCTTCCTAACCACACGTGTCGTATCTCGTTAAACTCTGCTTAGGAAACTGACAAGAACAGTAGCTCCTCTTCTGTCCACTACAGTGTACTTGCTGGGAAAAATTGCCAGTGCTATTTGCACTGTGTATGGCAATGGGAGCCCAATAGTGACTCTTCTTACCAGAAAACAACTCTTGATCGTAGGACCAGAAACTGCATGTGATTCAACTCCATTTAGGACTGGGAAACAAACGCTAGCTCTCCTTACAAGAAACACACTCTGCTTTTGAGAAAAGAGCACTCTTCTACTCAACTGTGTTTCCTCTAGGGCCAGAACAGTGAGCTTGCTCAGAACAAAAGAACTGTGCTTCCTACACACACGGGCCATATCTAGTTCAAATCTGCTTAGGAAACTGACAAGAACAGTAGATCCTCTTCAGTCCAATATACTTTACATGCTGGGAAAGGACGCCAGTGCTATTTGCCCTGTGTATGGCAATGGGAGCGCAATTGTGACTCTTCTTACCAGAAAACAACTCTTGCTCGTAGGACCAAAAACTGCATGTGATTCAACTCCATTTAGGACTGAGAAACAAACGCTAGCTCGCTTTACAAGAAACACACTCTGCTTTTGAGAAAAGAGCACTCTTCTACTCTACTGTTTTTCCTATGGGTTCCGAACAGTGAGCTTGCTCAGAACAAAAGAACTGTGTTTCCTACACACACGAGCCATATCTAGTTCAACTCTGTTTAGGAAACTGACAAGAACAGCAGCTCCTCTTCAGTCCAATACACTGTACTTGCTGGGAACAGACGCGAGTGTTATGGGCACTGTGTATGGCAATGGGAGCTCAATAGTGACTTTCTTTACCAGAAAACAACTCTTGCTTGTAGGACCAAAAACTGCATCTGATTCAACTCCATTTAGGACTGGGAAACAAACGCTAGCTCACCTTACAAGAAACACACTCTGCTTTTCAGAAAAGAGCACACTTCTACTCTTCTGTCTTTCCTATTGGGCCAGAACAGTGAGTTTGCTCAGAACAAAAGAACTGTGCTTTCTACACACACGGCCATATCTAGTTCAATTCTGCTTAGGAAACTGACAAGAACAGTAGATCCTCTTCAGTCCAATACACTGTACATGCTGGGAACAGACGCCAGTGCTATTTGTCCTGTGTATGACAATAGGAGCACAATAGTGACTCTTCTTACCAGAAAACAACTCTTGCTCGTAGGTCAGAAACTGCATGTGATTCAACTTCATTTAGGACAGGGAAACAAACGCTAGCTCGCCTTAAAAGAAACAAACTCTGCTTTACAGAAAAGAGCACTCTTCTACTCTACTGTGTTTCCTATGGGGTCCAAACAGTGAGCTCGCTCAGAACAAAAGAACTGTGGTTCCTACACACATGGGCCATATCTACTCCAACTCTGCTCAGGAAGCTGACAAGAACAGTAGCTCCTCTTCAGTCCAATACACTGTACTTGCTGGGAACAGATGCCAGTGCTATTTGCACTATGTATGGCAATGGGAGAGCAATAGTGACTTTTCTTACGAGAAAACAATTCTTGTTCGTAGGACCAAAAACTGCATGTGATTCAACTCCATTTAGGACTGGGAAACAAACACTAGCTCGCCATACAAGAAACACACTTTGCTTTTGAGAAAAGAGCACTCTTCTACTCTACTGTGTTTCCTATGGAGTCCGAACAGTGAGCTTGCTCAGAATAAAAGAACTGTGCTTGAAACACACACGGGTCATATCTAGTTCAACTCTGCTTAGGAAACTGACAAGAACAGTAGCTCCTCTTCAGTCCAATACACTGTACTTGCTGGGAACAGAAGCGAGAGCTAACTGCACTGTTTATGTCAATGGGAGCACAATAGTTACTCTTCTTACCAGAAAACAACTCTTGCTTGTAGGACCAGAAACTGCATGTGATTCAACTCCATTTAGGACAGGGAGACAAACTCTAGCTCGCCTTACAAGAAACACACTCTGCTTTTGAGAAAAGAGCACTCTTCTACACTACTGTGTTTCCTATGGGGTCCAAACAGTTAGCTTGCTCAGAACAAAAGAACTGTGCTTCCTACACACACGGGCCATATCTAGTTCAACTCTGCTTAGGAAACTGACAAGAACAGTAGATCCTCTTCAGTCCAATACACTGTACTTGCTGGGAACAGTTGCCAGTGCTATTTGCACTGTGTATGGCAATGGGAGCCCAATAGTGACTCTTCTTACCAGAAAACAACTCTTGATCGTAGGACCAGAAACTGCATGTGATTCAACTCCATTTAGGACTGGGAAACAAACGCTAGCTCTCCTTAAAAGAAACACACTCGGCTTTTCAGAAAAGAGCACTCTTCTACTCTACTGTGTTTCCTATGGTGTCCAAACAGTGAGCTTGCTCAGAACAAAAGAACTGTGCTTCCTAACCACACGTGTCGTATCTCGTTAAACTCTGCTTAGGAAACTGACAAGAACAGTAGCTCCTCTTCTGTCCACTACAGTGTACTTGCTGGGAAAAATTGCCAGTGCTATTTGCACTGTGTATGGCAATGGGAGCCCAATAGTGACTCTTCTTACCAGAAAACAACTCTTGATCGTAGGACCAGAAACTGCATGTGATTCAACTCCATTTAGGACTGGGAAACAAACGCTAGCTCTCCTTACAAGAAACACACTCTGCTTTTGAGAAAAGAGCACTCTTCTACTCAACTGTGTTTCCTCTAGGGCCAGAACAGTGAGCTTGCTCAGAACAAAAGAACTGTGCTTCCTACACACACGGGCCATATCTAGTTCAAATCTGCTTAGGAAACTGACAAGAACAATAGATCCACTTCAGTCCAATACACTGTACATGCTGGGAACAGACGACAGTGCTATTTGCCCTGTGTATGGCAATGGGAGAGCAATAGTGACTTTCCTTACCAGAAAACAACTCTTGCTCGTAAGACCAAAAACTGCATGTGACTCACCTCCATTTAGGACTGGGAAACAAACTCTAGCTCGCCTTACAAGAAACACACTCTGTTTTTGAGAAAAGAGCACTCTTCTACTCTACTGTGTTTCCCATGATGTCCGAACAGTGAGCTTGCTCAGAACAAAGAACTGTGCTTCCTACACACACGAGCCATATCTAGTTCAACTCTGCTTAGGAAACTGACAAGAACAGTATCTCCTCTTCAGTCCAATACACTGTACTTATTTGGAACAGACGCGAGTGCTCTTTGCACTGTGTATGGCAATGGGAGCACAATAGTGACTTTCTGTACCAGAAACAACTCTTGCTCATAGGACCAAAAACTGCATGTGACTCAACTCCATTGAGGACTGGGAAACAAACGCTAGCTCGCCTTACCAGAAACTCACTCTGTTTTTGAGAAAAGAGCACTCTTCTACTGTACTGTGTTTCCCATAGGGCCAGAACAGTGAGCTTGCTCAGAACAAAAGAACTGTGCTTCATACACACATGGTCATATCTACTTCAAGTATGCTTAGGAAACTGACAAGAACAGTAGATCCTCTTCAGTCCAATATACTTTACATGCTGGGAACAGACGCCAGTGCTATTTGCCCTGTGTATGGCAATGGGAGCGCAATTGTGACTCTTTTTACCAGAAAACAACTCTTGCTCGTAGGACCAAAAACTGCATGTGATTCAACACCATTTAGGACTGAGAAAAAAACGCTAGCTCGCTTTACAAGAAACACACTCTGCTTTTGAGAAAAGAGCACTCTTCTACTCTACTGTTTTCATATGGGTTCCGAACAGTGAGCTTGCTCAGAACAAAAGAACTGTGTTTCCTACACACACGAGCCATATCTAGTTCAACTCTGCTTAGGAAACTGACAAGAACAGTAGCTCCTCTTCAGTCCAATACACTGTACTTGCTGGGAACAGACGCGAGTGTTATGGGCACTATGTATGGCAATGGGAGCTCAATAGTGACTTTCTTTACCAGAAAACAACTCTTGCTCGTAGGACCAAAAACTGCATCTGATTCAACTCCATTTAGGACTGGGAAACAAACGCTAGCTCACCTTACAAGAATCACACTCTGCTTTTCAGAAAAGAGCACTCTTCTACTCTTCTGTCTTTCCTATTGGGCCAGAACAGTGAGCTTGCTCAGAACAAAAGAACTGTGCTTTCTACACACACGGCCATATCTAGTTCAATTCTGCTTAGGAAAATGACAAGAACAGTAGATCCTCTTCAGTCCAATACACTGTACATGCTGAGAACAGACTCCACTGCTATTTGTCCTGTGTATGACAATGGGAGCACAATAGTGACTCTTCTTACCAGAAAACAACTCTTGCTCGTAGGTCAGAAACTGCATGTGATTCAACTCCATTTAGGACAGGGAAACAAATGCTAGCTCGCCTTAAAAGAAACAAACTCTGCTTTACAGAAGAGAGCACTCTTCTACGCTACTGTGTTTCCTATGGGGTCCAAACAGTGAGCTCGCTCAGAACAAAAGAACTGTGGTTCCTACACACATGGGCCATATCTACTCCAACTCTGCTCAGGAAGCTGACAAGAACAGTAGCTCCTCTTCAGTCCAATACACTGTACTTGCTGGGAACAGATGCCAGTGCTATTTGCACTATGTATGGAAATGGGAGAGCAATAGTGACTTTTCTTACGAGAAAACAATTCTTGTTCGTAGGACCAAAAACTGCATGTGATTCAACTCCATTTAGGACTGGGAAACAAACACTAGCTCGCCATACAAGAAACACACTCTGCTTTTGAGAAAAGAGCACTCTTCTATTCTACTGTGTTTGCTATGGAGTCCGAACAGTGAGCTTGCTCAGAACAAAAGAACTGTGCTCGAAACACACACGGGTCATATCTAGTTCAACTCTGCTTAGGAAACTGACAAGAACAGTAGCTCCTCTTCAGTCCAATACACTGTACTTGCTTGGAACAGAAGCGAGTGCTAACTGCACTGTTTATGACAATGGGAGCACAATAGTTACTCTTCTTACCAGAAAACTACTCTTGCTCGTAGGACCAGAAACTGCATGTGATTCAACTCCACTTAGGACAGGGAGACAAACGCTAGCTCGCCTTACAAGAAACACACTCTGCTTTTGAGAAAAGAGCACTCTTCTACTCTACTGTGTTTCCTATGGGGTCCAAACAGTTAGCTTGCTCAGAACAAAAGAACTGTGCTTCCTACACACACGGGCCATATATAGTTCAACTCTGCTTAGGAAACTGACAAGAACAGTAGATCCTCTTCAGTCCAATACACTGTACTTGCTGGGAACAGTTGCCAGTGCTATTTGCACTGTGTATCGCAATGGGAGCCCAATAGTGACTCTTCTTACCAGAAAACAACTCTTGATCGTAGGACCAGAAACTGCATGTGATTCAACTCCATTTAGGACTGGGAAACAAACGCTAGCTCTCCTTAAAAGAAACACACTCGGCTTTTCAGAAAAGAGCACTCTTCTACTCTACTGTGTTTCCTATGGTGTCTGAACAGTGAGCTTGCTCAGAACAAAAGAACTGTGCTTCCTAAACACACGTGTCGTATCTCGTTAAACTCTGCTTAGGAAACTGACATGAACAGTATCTCCTCTTCAGTCCACTACAGTGTACTTGCTGGGAACAATTGCCAGTGCTATTTGCACTGTGTATGGCAATGGGAGCCCAATAGTGACTCTTCTTACCAGAAAACAACTCTTGATCGTAGGACCAGAAACTGCATGTGTTTCAACTCCATTTAGGACTGGGAAACAAACGCTAGCTCTCCTTACAAGAAACACACTCTGCTTTTGAGAAAAGAGCACTCTTCTACTCAAATGTGTTTCCTCTAGGGCCAGAACAGTGAGCTTGCTCAGAACAAAAGAACTGTGCTTCCTACACACAGGGGCCATATTTAGTTCAATTCTGCTTAGGAAAGAGACAAGAACAATAGATCCACTTCAGTCCAATACACTGTACATGCTGGGAACAGATGACAGTGCTATTTGCCCTGTGTATGGCAATGGGAGGGCAATAGTGACTTTCCTTACCAGAAAACAACTCTTGCTCGTAGGACCAAAAACTCATGTGAGTCAACTCCATTTAGGACTGGGAAACAAATGCTAGCTCGCCTTACAAGAAACACACTCTGCTTTTGAGAAAAGAGCACTTTTCTACTGTACTGTGTTTCCCATAGGGCCAGAACAGTGAGCTTGCTCAGAACAAAAGTACTGTGCTTCATACACACACGGCCATATCTAGTTCAATTATGCTTAGGAAACTGACAAGAACAGTACATCCTCCTCAGTCCAATACACTGTACTTGCTGGGAACAGATGGCAGTGCTATTGGCCCTGTGTATGACAATGGGAGCCCAATAGTGACTCTTCTTACCAGAAAACAACTCTTGCTCAAAGGACCAGAAACTATATGTGATTCAACTCCATTTAGGACTGAAAAACAAACGCTAGCTCGCCCTATAAGAAACACACTCTGCTTTTGAGAAAAGAGCACTCTTCTACTCTACTGTGTTTCCTATAGGGCCAGAACAGTGAGCTTGCTCAGAACAAAAGAACTGTGCTTCCTACAAACACGGGCCATATCTAGTTCAAATCTGCTTAGGAAACTGACAAGAACAGTAGCTCCTCTTCAGTCCAATACACTTTACATGCTGGGAACAAACACCAGTGCTATTTGTCCTGTGTATGACAATGGGAGCACAATAGTGACTCTTCTTACCAGAAAACAACTCTTGCTCATAGGACCAGAAACTGCATGTGATTCAACTCCATTTAGGACTGGGAAACAAACACTAGCTCGCCTTACAAGAAACACACTCTGCTTTTGAGAAAAGAGCACTCTTCTACTCTACTGTGTTTCCTGTGGAGTCCGAACTCTGAGCTTGCTCAGAACAAAAGAACTGTGCTTGAAACACACACGGGTCATATCTAGTTCAACTCTGCTTAGGAAACTGACAAGAACAGTAGCTCCTCTTCAGTCCAATACACTGTACATGCTGGGAACAGATGCCAGTGCTATTTGCCCTGTTTATGACAATGGGAGCACAATAGTGACTCTTCTTACAGAAAACAACTCTTGCTCATAGGACCAGAAACTACATGTGATTGAACTCCGTTTAGGACTGGGAAGCAAACGCTAGCTCGCCTTACAAAAAACACACTCTGCTTTTGAGAAAACAGCACTCTTCTACTCTACTGTGTTTCCTATGGGGTCCAAACAGTGAGCTTGCTCAGAACAAAAGAACTGTGCTTCCTACACACACGGGCCATATCTAGTTCAACTCTGCTTAGGAAACTGACAAGAACAGTAGCTCCTCTTCAGTCCAATACACTGTAATTGCTGGGAACAGACGCGAGTGTTATTGGCAATGTGTATGGCAATGGGAGCACAATAGTGACTCTTCTTACCAGAAAACAACTCTTGCTCGTAGGAGCAGAAACTGCATGTGATTCAACTCCATTTAGGACTGGGAAACAAATACTAGCTTGCCTTACAAGAAACACACTCTGCTTTTGAGAAAAGAGCACTCTTCTACTCTACTGTGTTTCCTACGGAGTTCGAACAGTGAGCTTGCTCAGAACAAACGAACTGTGCTTGAAACACACACGGGTCATATCTAGTTCAACTCTGCTTAGGAAACTGACAAGAACAGTAGCTCCTCTTCAGTCCAATACACTGTACTGGCTGGGAACAGAAGCGAGTGCTATTTGCACTGTGTATGACAATGGGAGCACAATAGTGACTCTTCTTACCAAAAAACAACTCTTGCTTGTAGTACCAGAAACTGCATGTGATTCAACTCCATTTAAGACAGGGAGACAAATGCTAGCTCGCTTTACAAGAAACACACTCTGCTTTTGCGAAAAGAGCACTCTTCTACTCTACTGTGTTTCCTATGTGGTCCAAACAGTGAGATTGCTCAGAACAAAAGAACTTTGCTTCTTACACACACGGGCCATATCTAGTTCAATTCTGCTTAGGAAACTGACAAGAACAGTTGCTCCTCTTCTGTCCAACACACTGTACTTGCTGGGAAAAGACGCGAGTGCTATTTGCACTGTGTATGGCAATGGGAGCGCAATAGTGACTCTTCTTACCAGAAAACAACTCTTGCTTGTAGGACCAGAAACTGCATGTGATTCAACTCCATTTAGGACTGGGAAAGAAACGCTAGCTCGCCTTACAAGAAACACACTCTGCTTTTGAGAAAAGAGCACTCTTCTACTCTACTGTGTTTCCAATAGGGTCAGAACAGTGAGCTTTCTCAGAACAAAAGAACTGTGCTTCCTACACACACAGCCATATCTAGTTCAATTCTGCTTAGGAAACTGACAAGAACAGTAGATCCTCTTCAGTCCAATACACTGTACTTGCTGGGAACAGATGCCAGTGCTATTTGCCCTGTGTATGACAATGGGAGCACAATAATGACTTTTCTTACCAGAAAACAACTCTTGCTCCTAGGACCAAAAACTGCATGTGACTCATCTCCATTTAAGACTGGGAAACAAACGCTAGCTCACAATACAAGAAAAACACTATGCTTTTGAGAAAAGAGCACTCTTCTACTCTACTGTGTTACCCATATGGCCAGAACAGTGAGCTTGCTCAGAACAAAAGAACTGTGCTTCCTACACACACGGGCCATATCTAGTTCAACTGTGCTTAGGAAACTAACAAGAGCAGTAGGTCCTCTTCAGTCCAATACACTGTACTAGCTGGGAACAGACTCGAGTGCTATTTGTACTGTCTATGGCAATGGGAGCGCAATAGTGACTCTTCTTACCAGAAAACAACTCTTGCTCGTAGGACCAGACTGCATGAGATTCAACTCCATTTAGGACTAGGAAACAAACACTTACTCGCCTTACAGGAAACACACTCTGCTTTTGAGAAAAGAGCACTCTTCTACTCTACTGTGTTTCCTATGGAGTCCGAACAGTGAGCTTGCTCAGAACAAAAGAACTGTGCTTGAAACACACACGGGTCATATCTAGTTCAACTCTGCTTAGGAAAGTGACAAGAACAGTAGCTCCTCTTCATTCCAATACACTGTACTTACTGGGAATAGAAGCGAGTGCTATTTGCACTGTGTATGACATTGGGAGGACAAGAGTGACTTTACTTACCAGAAAACAACTCTTGCTCGTAGGACCAAAAACTCATGTCACTCAACTCTGTTTAGGACTGGGAAACAAACGCTAGCTCACCTTACAAGAAACACACGCTGCTTTTGAGAAAAGAGCACTCTTCTACTCTACTGTGTTTCCCATAGTGCCAGAACAGTGACCTTGCTCAGAACAAAAGAACTGTGCTTCCTACACAAAGGGGCCATATCTAGTTCAACTCTGCTTAGGAAACAGACAAGAACAGTAGCTCCACTTCAGTACAATACACTGTACATGCTGGGAACAGATGCCAGTGCTACTTGCCCTGTGTATGACAATGGGAGCACAATAGTGACTCTTCTTACCAGAAAACAACTCTTGCTTGTAGGACCAAAAACTGCATGGGATTCAACTCCATTTAGGACTGGGAAACAAACACTAGCTCGCCTTACAAGAAACACACTCTGCTTTTGAGAAAAGAGCACTCTTCTACTCTACTGTGTTTCCTATGGAGTCCGAACAGTGAGCTTGCTCAGAAAAAAAGAACTGTGCTTGAAACACACACGGGTCATATCTAGTTCAACTCTGCTTAGGAAACTGACAAGATCAGTAGCTCCTCTTCAGTCCAATACACTGTACTTGCTGGGAAAAGAAGCGAGTGCTATTTGCACTGTGTATGACAATGGGAGCACAATAGTGACTCTTCTTACCAGAAAACAAATCTTGCTCATAGGACCAGAAACTGCATGTAATTCAATTCCATTTAGGACTGGGAAACAAATGCTAGCTCGCCTTACAAGAAATACACTCAGCTTTGAGAAAAGAGCACTCTTCTACTCTACTGTGTTTCCTATGGTGTCCGAACAGTGAGCTTGCTCAGAATGAAAGAACTGTGCTTCCTACACACACGGCCATATCTAGTTCAATTCTGCTTAGGAAACTGACAAGAACAGTAGATCCTCTTCAGTACAATACACTGTACTTGCTGGGAACAGACGCGAGTGCTATTTGCACTGTGTATGGCAATGGGAGTGCAATAGTGACTCTTCTTACCAGAAAATAACTCTTGCTCGTAGTACCAGAAACTGCATGGGATTCAACACCATTTCTGACTGGGAAACAAACACTAGCTCGTTTTACAAGAAACACACTCTGCTTTTGAGAAAAGAGCACTCTTCTACTCTACTGTGTTTCCTATGGGGTCCAAACAGTGATCTTGCTCAGAACAAAAGAACTGTGCTTCCTACACACACGGGCCATATCTAGTTCAACTCTGCTTAGAAAACTGACAAGAATAGTAGCTCCTCTTCAGTCCAATATACTGTACTTGTTGGGAACAGATGCCAGTGCTATTTGCACTATGTATGGCAATGGGAGCCCAATAGTGACTTTTCTTACCAGAAAACAATTCTTGTTCGTAGGACCAAAAACTGCATGTGATTCAACTCCATTTAGGACTGGGAAACAAACGCTAGCTCGCCATACAAGAAACACACTCTGCTTTTGAGAAAAGAGCACTCTTCTACTCTACTGTGTTTTATAGGGCCAGAACAGTAGGCTTGCTCAGAACAGAAGAAGTGTGCTTCCTACAAATGGGCCATATCTAGTTCAACTTTGCTTAGGGAACTGACAAGAACAGTAGATCCTCTTCAGTCTAATACACTGTACATGTTGGGAACAGTCGCGAGTGCTATTTGCCCTGTGTATGGCAATGGGAGCACAATAGTGACTCTTCTTACCAGAAAACAACTCTTGCTTGTAGGACTAGGAACTGTATGTGATTCAACTCCACTTAGGACTTTGAAACAAATGCTAGCTCGCCTTACAAGAAACACACTCTGCTTTTGAGAAAAGAGCACTCTTCTACTCAACTGTGTTTCCTAAAGGGCCAGAATAGTGAGCTTGCTCAGAACAAAAGTACTGTGCTTCCTACACACACGGGCCATATCTAGTTCAACTCTGCTTAGGAAACTGACAAGAACAGTAGATCCTCTTCAGTCCAATACACTGTACATGCTGGGAACAGACGCCAGTGGTATTTGCCCTGTGAATGACAATGGGAGCACAATAGTGACTCTTCTTACCAGAAAACAACTCTTGCTCATAGGACCAGAAACTGCATGTGATTCAACTCCATTTCGGACTGGGAAACGAACGCTAGCTTGCCTTACAAGAAACACACTCTGCTTTTGAGAAAAGAGCACTCTTCTACTCTACCGTGTTTACTATAGGGCCAGACCAGTGAGCTTGCTCAGAACAAAAGAAGTGTGCTTCCTACACACACGGGCCATATCTAGTTCAACTCTGGTTAGGAAACTGACAAGAACAGTAGCTCCTCTTCAGTCCAATGCACTGTACTTGCTGGGAACAGATGCGAGTGCTATTTGCACTATGTATGGCAAAGGGAACGCAATAGTGACTTTCCTTACCAGAAAACAACTCTTGTTCGAAGGATCAAAAACTGCATGTGATTCAACTCCATTTATGACTGGGAAGCAATCGCTAGCTCACCTTACCAGAAACACACTCTACTTTTGAGAAAAGAGCACTCTTCTACTCTACTGTGTTTCCTATAGGGGCAGAACAGTGAGCTTGCTCAGAACCAACGAACTGTGCTTCCTACACACACGGGCCATATCTATTTCAACTCTGCTTAGAAAACTGACAAGAACAGTAGCTACTCTTCAGTCCAATACACTCTACTTGCTGAGAACAGACGCAAGTGCTATTTGCACTGTGTATGGCAATGGGAGCACAATAGTGACTCTTCTTACCAGAAAACAACTCTTGCTCGTAGGACCAGAAACTGCATGTGATTCAACTCCATTTAGGACTGGGAAACAAACGCTAGCTCACCTTACAAGAAACACACTCTGCTTTTGCGAAAAGAGCACTCTTCTACTCTAGTGTGTTTCCTATGGGGTCCAAACAGTGAGCTTGCTCAGAACAAAAGAACTGTGCTTCCTACACACACGGGCCATATATAGTTCAACTCTGCTTAGGAAACTGACAAGAACAGTAGATCTTCTTCAGTCCAATGCACTGTACTTGCTTGGAACAGACGTGAGTGCTATTTGCACTGTGTATGGCAATGGGAGGGCAATAGTGACTCTTCTTACCAGAAAACAACTCTTGCTCGTAGGACCAGAAACTGTATATGATTCAACTCCATTTATAACTAAGAAACAATCGCTTGCTCACCTTACAAGAAACACTCTCTGCTTTTGAGAAAAGAGCACTCTTCTATTCTACTGTGTTTCCTATAGGGCCAAAACAGTGAGCTTGCTCAGAACAAAAGAACTGTCCTTCTACACACACGAGTCATATCTAGTTCAACGCTGCTTAGGAAACTGACAAGAACAGTAGCTCCTCTTCAGTCCAATACACTGTACTTGCTGGGAACAGACGCGAGTGCTATATGCACTGTGTATGGCAATGGGAGCGCAATAGTGACTCTTCTTACTAGAAAACAACTCTTGCTTGTAAGACCAGAAACTGCATGTGATTCAACTCCATTTAAGACTGGGAAACAAACGCTAGCTCACCTTACGAGAAACACATTCTGCTTTTGAGAAAAGAGCACTCTTCTACTCTACTGTGTTTCCTAGAGGGGCAGAACAGTGAGCTTGCTCAGAACAAAAGAACTGTGCTTCCTACACACACGGGCCAGATATAGTTCAACTCTGCTTAGGAAACTGACAAGAACAGTAGATCCTCTTCAGTCCAATGCACTGTACTTTCTTGGAACAGACGTGAGTGCTATTTGTACTGTGTATGGCAATGGGAGGGCAATAGTGACTCTTCTTACCAGAAAACAACTCTTGCTCGTAGGACCAGAAACTGCATGTGATTCAACTCCATTTTGGACTGGGAAACAAAGGCTAGCTCACCTTAGAAGAAACACACTCTGCTTTTGAGAAAAGAGCACTCTGTGTTTCCTAGGGTTCCGAACAGTGAGCTTGCTCAGAACAAAAGAACTGTGCTTCTTACACACACTAACATGTCTAGTTCAACTCTGCTTAGGAAACTGACAAGAACAGTAGATCATCTTCAGTCGAATACACTGTACATGCTGGGAACAGACGCCAGTGCTATTTGCACTGTGTATGGCAAAGGGAGCACAATAGTGACTTTCCTTACCAGAAAACAACTCTTGATCGTAGGAACAAAAACTGCATATGATTCAACTCCATTTATGACTGGGAAACAATCGCTTGCTTAACTTACAAGAAACACTCTCTGCTTTTGAGAAAAGAGCACTCTTCTATTCTACTGTGTTTCCTATAGGGCCAAAACAGTGAGCTTGCTCAGAACAAAAGAACTGTCCTTCTACACACACAGGCCATATCTAGTTCAACTCTGCTTAGGAAACTGACAAGAACATTAGATCCTCTTCAGTCGAATACACTGTACATGATGGGCACAGACGCCAGTGCTATTTGCACTGTGTATGGCAAAGGGAGCACAATAGTGACTTTCCTTACCAGATAACAAATCTTGCTCGTAGGACCAAAAACTGCATGTGATTCAACTCCATTTATGACTGGGAAACAATTGCTAGCTCACCTTACAAGAAACACTCTCTGGTTTTGAGAAAAGAGCACTCTTCTGTTCTACTGTGTTTCCTATTGGGCCTAAACAGTGAGCTTGCTCATAACAAAAGAACTGTCCTTCTACACACACGGGCCATATCTAGTTCAACTCTGCTTAGGAAACTGACAAGAACAGTAGCTCCTCTTCAGTCCAATACACTGTACTTGCTGGGAACAGAGGCAAGTGCTATTTGCACTGTGTATGGCAATGGGAGCGCAATAGGGACTCTTCTAACCAGAAAACAACTCTTGCTCGTAGGACCAGAAACTGCATGTGATTCAACTCCATTTGAAACTGGGACACAAATGCTAACTCGCCTTACAAGAAACACACTCTGCTTTTGAGAAAAGAGCACTCTTCTACTCTACTGTGTTTCCTATGGGGTCCAAACAGTGAGCTTGCTCAGAACAAAAGAAAGGTGCTTCCTACACACACAGGCCATATCTAGTTCAACTCTGCTTAAGAAACTGACAAGAACAGTAGCTCCTCTTCTGTCAAATACACTGTACTTGCTGGGAACAGACACCAATGCTATTTGCACTGTGGATGGCAATGAGAGCGCAATAGTGACTCTTCCTACCAGAAAAAAACTCTTGATCATAGGACCAGAAACTGCATGTGATTCAACTCTATTTAGGACTGGAAAACAAACGCAAGCTCGGCTTACAAGAAACACACTCTGCTTTTGAGAAAAGAGCACTCTTCTACTCTACTGTGTTTCCTATAGGGCCAGAACTGTGAGCTTGCTCAGAACAAAAGAACTGTCCTTCTACACACACGGGCCATATCTTGTTCAACTCTGCTTAGGAAACTGACAAGAACAGTAGATCCTCTTCATTCGAATACACTGTACATGCTGGGCACAGACGCCAGTGCTATTTGCACTGTGTATGGCAAAGGGAGCACAATAGTGACTTTCCTTACCAGAAAACAACTCTTGCTCGTAGGACCAAAAACTGGAAGTGATTCAACTCCATTTATGACTGGGAAACAATCGCTAGCTCACCTTACAAGAAACACTCTCTGCTTTTGAGAAAAGAGCACTCTTCTATTCTACTGTGTTTCCTATAGGGCCAAAACAGTGAGCTTGCTCAGAACAAAAGAACTGTCCTTCTACACACATGGGCCATATCTAGTTCAACTCTTCTTAGGAAACTGACAAGAACAGTAGATCCTTTTCAGTCCAATACACTGTACTTGCTGGGAACAGAGGCAAGTGCTATTTGCACTGTGTATGGCAATGGGAGCACAATAGGGACTCTTCTTACCAGAAAACAACTCTTGCTCGTAGGACCAGAAACTGCATGTGATTCAACTCCATTTAGGACTGGGAAACAAACGCTAGCTCGCCTTACAAGGAACACCCTCGGCTTTTGAGAAAAGAGCACTCTTCTACTCTACTGTGTTTCCTATGGGGTCCAAACAGTGAGCTTGCTCAGAACAAAAGAACTGTGCTTCCTACACACACGGGCCAGATATAGTTCAATTCTGCTTAGGAAACTGACAAGAACAGTAGATCCTCTTCAGTCCAATGCACTGTACTTTCTTGGAACAGACGTGAGTGCTATTTGCATTGTGTATGGCAATGGGAGGGCAATAGTGACTCTTCTTACCAGAAAACAACTCTTGCTCGTAGAACCAGAAACTGCATGTGATTCAACTCCATTTTGGACTGGGAAACAAAGGCTAGTTCGCCTTAGAAGAAACACACTCTGCTTTTGAGAAAAGAGCACTCTTCTACTCTACTGTGTTTCCTATGGGGTCCGAACAGTGAGCTTGCTCAGAACAAAAGAACTGTCCCTTCTACACACACGGGCCATATCTAGTTCAACTCTGCTTAGGAAACTGACAAGAACATTAGATACTCTTCAGTCGAATACACTGTACATGATGGGCACAGACGCCAGTGCTATTTGCACTGTGTATGGCAAAGGGAGCACAATAGTGACTTTCCTTACCAGAAAACAACTCTTGCTCGTAGGACCAAAAACTGCATGTGATTCAACTCCATTTATGACTGGGAAACAATCACTAGCTCTCCTTACAAGAAACACTCTCTGCTTTTGAGAAAAGAGCACTCTTCTACTCTACTGTGTTTCCTATAGGGCCAGAACAGTGAGCTTGCTCAGAACAATTAACTGTGCTTTCTACACACATGGGCCATTTCTAGTTCAACTCTGCTTAGGAAACTGACAAGAACAGCAGCTCCTCTTCAGTCCAATACACTGTACTTGCTGGGAACAGACGCAAGTGCTATATGCACAGTGTATGGCAATGGGAGCACAATAATGACTCTTCTTACCAGAAAACAACTCTTTCTTGTAAGACCAGAAACTGCATGTAATTGAACTCCATTTAGGACTGGGAAACAAACGCTAGCTCGCCTTACAAGAAACACACTCTGCTTTTGAGAAAAGAGCACTCTTCTACTCTACTTTGTTTCCTATAGGGCCAGAACAGTAGGCTTGCTCAGAACAAAAGAAGTGTGCTTCCTACAAATGGGCCATATCTAGTTCAACTTTGCTTAGGGACTACTGACAAGAACAGTAGATCCTCTTCAGTCTAATACACTGTACATGCTGGGAACAGTCGCGAGTGCTATTTGCCCTGTGTATGGCAATGGGAGCACAATAGTGACTCTTCTTACCAGAAAACAACTCTTGCTTGTAGGACTAGGAACTGTATGTGATTCAACTCCACTTAGGACTGGGAAACAAATGCTAGCTCGCCTTACAAGAAACACACTCTGCTTTTGAGAAAAGAGCACTCTTCTACTCAACTGTGTTTCCTAAAGGGCCAGAATAGTGAGCTTGCTCAGAACAAAAGAACTGTGCTTCCTACACACACGGGCCATATCTAGTTCAACTCTGCTTAGGAAACTGAAAAGAACAGTAGATCCTCTTCAGTCCAATACACTGTACATGCTGGGAACAGACGCCAGTGGTATTTGCCCTGTGAATGACAATGGGAGCACAATAGTGACTTTTCTTACCAGAAAACAACTCTTGCTTTTAGGACCAGAAACTGCATGTGATTCAACTCCATTTAGGACTGGGAAACGAGCGCTAGGTTGCCTTACAAGAAACACACACTGCTTTTGAGAAAAGAGCACTCTTCTACTCTACCGTGTTTACTATAGGGCCAGAACAGTGAGCTTGCTCAGAACAAAAGAAGTTTGCTTCCTACACACACGGGCCATATCTAGTTCAACTCTGCTTAGGAAATTGACAAGAACAGTAGCTCCTCTTCAGTCCAATGCACTGTACTTGCTGGGAACAGATGCGAGTGCTATTTGCACTATGTATGGCAAAGGGAGCACAATAGTGACTCTTCTTACCAGAAAACAACTCTTGCTCCTAGGACCAGAAACTGCATGTGATTCAACTCCATTTAGGACTGGGAAACAAACGATAGCTCACCTTACAAGAAACACACTCTGCTTTTGAGAAAAGAGCACTCTTCTACTCTAGTGTGTTTCCTATGGGGTCAGAACAGTGAGCTTGCTCAGAACAAAAGAACTGTGCTTCCTACACACACGGGCCATATATAGTTCAACTCTGCTTAGGAAACTGACAAGAACAGTAGATCCTCTTCAGTCCAAT
>NW_026737556.1:0-37383 GCF_949786415.1 Peromyscus eremicus | reverse complement strand
GAAACACATGCAGTTTCTGGTCCTATGTGCAAGAGTTGTTTTATGGTAAGAATAGTCACTATTGCGCTGCCATTGCCATACATAGGACAAATAGCACTGGCGTCTGTTCCCAGCAAGTACAGTGTATTGGACTAAAGGGGATCTACTGTTCTTGTCAGGTTCCTAAGCAGAGTTGAACTAGATATGGCCCGTGTGTGTAGGAAGCACAGTTATTATGTTCTGAGCAAGCTCACTGTTCTGGCCTTATAGAAAACACAGTAGAGTAGAAGAGTGCTCTTTTCTCTAAAGCAGAGTGTGTTTCTTGTAAGGCAAGCTAGCGTTTGTTTCCTAGTCCTAAATGGAGTTGAATCACATGCAGTTTCTGGTCCTACGAACAAGAGTTGTTTTCTGGTAAGGAAAGTCACGATTGTGCTCCCATTGCCATGCACAGTGCAAATAGCACTCGCGTCTGTTCCCAGCAAGTACTGTGTTGGACTGAAGAGGAGCTACTGTTCTTGTCAGGTTCCTAAGCAGAGTTGAACTACATATGGTCCGTGTGTGTAGGAAGCACAGTTCTTTTGTTCTGAGCAAGCTCACTCTTTGGACCCCATAGGAAACACAGTAGAGTAGAGACTGCTCCTTTCTCTAAAGCAGAGTGTGTTTCTTGTAAGGCGAGCAAGCGTTTGTTTCCCAGTCCTAAATGGAGTAGAATATCATGCCGTTTCTGGTCCTATGAGCAAGAGTTGTTTTCTGGTAAGGAAAGTCACTATTGCGCTGCCATTGCCATACACAGGACAAATAGCACTGGCGTCTGTTGCCAGCAAGTACAGTGTATTGGACTGAAGAGGATCTACTGTTCTTGTCAGGATTCTAAGCAGACTTGAACTAGATATGGCCGTGTGTGTAGGAAGCACAATTTTTTTTTTCTGAGCAAGCTCACTGTTTGGACCCCATAGGAAACACAGTAGAGTAGAAGAGTGCTCTTTTCTCAAAAGCCAACTGTGTATCTTGTAAGGCGAGCTAGCGTTTGTTTACTACTCCTAAATGGAGTTGAATCACATGCAGTTTCTGATCCTACGAGCAAAAGTTGTTTTCTGGTAAGGAAAGTCACTATTGCACTCCTATTGCCATATACAGTGCAAATAGCACTCGCGTCTGTTCGCAGCAAGTACAGTGTATCGGACTGAAGAGGAGCTGCTGTTCTTGTCAGTTTCCTAAGCAGAGGTGAACTAGATATGGCCCGTGTGTGTAGGAAGCACAGTTCTTTTTTTCTGAGCAAGCTCACTGTTCTGGCCCTATAGGAAACACAGTAGAGTAGAAGAATGCTGTTTTCTCAAAAGCAGATTGTGTTTCTTGTAAGGCGAGCTAGCGTTTGTTTCCCAGTCCTAAATGGAGTTGAATCACATGCAGTTTCTGGTCCTACGAGCAAGAGTTGTTTTCTGGTAAGACGAGTCACTATTGTGCTCCCATTGCCATACACAGTGCAAATAGCACTCGCGTCTGTTCCCAGCAAGTACAGTGTATTGGACTGAATAGGATCTACTGTTCTATTCAGTTTCCTAAGCAGAGGTGAACTAGATATTGCCCATGTGTGTAGGAAGCACAGTTCTTTTTTTCTGAGCAAGCTCACTGTTCGGACCCCATAGGAAACTCAGTAGAGTAGAAGAGTGCTCTTTTCTCAAAAGCAGAGTGTGTTTCATGTAAGGCGAGGTAGCATTTGTTTCCCAGTCTTAAATGGAGTTGAATCACATGCAGTTACTGGTCCTATGAGCAAGAGTTGTTTTCTGGTAAGTAAAGTCACTATTGCGCTCCCATTAACATACACAGTGCAAATAGCCCTGGCGTCTCTTCCTAGCAAGTACAGTGTATCGGACTGAAGAGGAGCTACTGTTCTTTTCAGTTTCCTAAGCAGAGTTGAACTAGATATGGCCCGTGTGCGTAGGAAGCTCAGTTCTTATGTTCTGAGCAAGCTCACTGTTCTGGCCCTATAGGAAACACAGTAGAGTAGAAGAGTGTTCTTTTCTCAAAAGCCGACTGTGTTTCTTGTAAGGCGAGCTAGCGTTTGTTTCCTAGTCCTAAACGGAGTTGAATCACATGCAGTTTCTGGTCCTATGAGCAAGAGTTGTTTTCTGGAAAGGAAAGTCACTATTGCACTCCTATTGCCATGTACAGTGCAAATAGCACTCGCGTCTGTTCCCAGCAAGTACAGTGTATCGGACTGAAGAGGAGCTACTGTTCTTGTCAGTTTCCTAAGCAGAGGTGAACTAGATATGGCCCGTGTGTAGGAAGCACAGTTCTTTTGTTCTGAGCAAGCTCACTGTTCTGGCACTATAGGAAACACAGTAGAGTAGAAGAATGCTCTTTTCTCTAAAGCAGAGTGTGTATCTTGTAAGGCGAGCTAGTGTTTGTTTCCCAGTCCTAAATGGAGGTGAAACACATGCAGTTTCTGGTCCTATGAGCAAGAGTTGTTTTATGGTAAGAATAGTCACTATTGTGCTACCATTGCCATACACAGTGCAAATAGCACTCGCGTCTGATCCCAGCAAGTACAGAGTATCGTACTGAAGAGGAGCTACTGGTCTTTCAGTTTCCTAAGCAGAGTTGAACTAGATATGCCCCATGTGTGTAGGAAGCACAGTTCTTTTATTCTGAGCAAGTTCACCGTTCTGGCCCTATGGGAAAAACAGTAGAGTAGAAGAATGCTCTTTTCTCAAAAGCAGAGTGTGTTTCTTATAGGGCAAGCTAGCGTTTGTTTCCTAGTCCTAAATGGAGTTGAATCACATACAGTTTCTGGTCCTACGCACAAGAGTTGTTTTCTGGTAAGGAAAGTCACTATTGCGCGCCCATTGCCATATACAGTGCAAATAGCACTCGCGTCTGTTCCCAGCAAGTACAGTGTTGGACTGAAGAGGAGCTACTGTTCTTGTCAGGTTCCTAATCAGAGTTGAACTACATATGGTCCGTGTGTGTAGGAAGCACAGTTCTTTTGCTCTGAGCAAGCTCACTGTTTTTACCCCATAGGAAACACAGTAGAGTAGAAGACTGCTCCTGTCTCTAAAGAAGAGTGTGTTTCTTGTAAGGCGAGCTAGCGTTTGTTTCCCAGTCCTAAATGGAGTAGAATATCATGACGTTTCTGGTCCTATGAGCAAGAGTTGTTTTATGGTAAGGAAAGTCACTATTGCACTCCTATTGCCATACACAGTGCAAATAGCACTCGCGTCTGTTCCCAACAATTACAGTGTATCAGACTGAAGAGGAGCTACTGTTCTTGTCAGTTTCCTAAGCAGAGTTGAACTAGATATGGCCCGTGTGTAGGAAGCACAGTTCTTTTGTTCTGAGCAAGCTCCTTGTTTTGGCCCTATAGGAAACACAGTAGAGTAGAAGAGTGCTCTTTTCTCAAAAGCAGAGTGTGTTTCTTGTAAGGCGAGCTAGCATTTGTTTCCCAGTCCTAAATGGAGTGGAATCACATGCAGTTTCTGGTCCTACGAGCAAGAGTTGTTTTCTGGTAAGGAAAGTCACTATTGCGCTCCCATTGCCATACACAGTGCAAATTGCACATGCGTCTGTTCCCAGCAATTACAGTGTATTGGACTGAAGAGGAGCTACTGTTCTTGTCAGGTTCCTAAGCAGAGTTCAACTAAATATGGCAGTGTGTAGGAATCACAGTTTTTTTGTTCTGAGCAAGCTCACTGTTTGGAGCACATAGGAAACACAGTAGAGTAGAAGAGTGCTCTTTTCTCAAAAGCAGAGTGTGTTTCTTGGAAGTCGAGCTAGCGTTTGTTTCCCAGTCCTAAATGGAGTTGGGTCACATGCAGTTTTTTGTCCTACGAGCAAGAGTTGTTTTCTCGTAAGACAAGTCACTATTGTGCTCCAATGCCATACAGAGTGCAAATAGCACTCGCGTCTGTTCACCGCAAGTACAGTGTATTGGACTCAAGAGGATCTACTGTTCTTGTCAGGTTCCTAAGCAGAATTGAACTAGATATGGCCGTGTGTGTAGGAAGCCCAGTTCTTTTGTTCTGAGCAAGCTCACTGTTCGGACACCATAGGAAAAACAGTAGAGTAGATGAGTGCTCTTTTCTCAAAAGCAGAGTGTGTTTCTTGTAAGGCGAGCTAGCCTTTGTTTCCCAGTCCTAAATGGAGTTGAATCTCATGCAGTTTCTGGTCCTAAGAGCAAGAGTTGTTTTCTGGTAAGGAAAGTCACTATTGCGCTCCCCTTGACATACATAGTGCAAATAGCTCTCGCGTCTATTCCCAGCAAGTACAGTGTATCGGACTGAAGAGGAGCTACTGTTCTTGTCAGTTTCCTAAGCAGAGTTGAACTAGATATGGCCCGTGTGTGTAGGAAGCACAGTTCTTATGTTCTGAACAAGCTCACTGTTCTGGCCCTATTGGAAACACAGTAGAGTAGAAGAGTGCTCTTTTCTCAAAAGCAGAGTGTGTTTTTGTAAGGTGAGCTAGCGTTTGTTTCCTAGCCCTAAATGGAGTTGAATCACATGCAGTTTCTGGTCCTACAAGCAAGAGTTGTTTTCTGGTAAGAAGAGTCACTATTGCACTGCCACTGCCTTACACAGGACAAATAGCACTGGCGTCTGTTCCCAGCAAGTACAGTGTATTGGACTGAAGAGTATCTACTCTTCTTGTCAGGTTCCTAAGCAGACTTGAACTAGATATGGCCGTGTGTGTAGGAAGCACAGTTTTTTTGTTCTGAGCAAGCTCACTGTTCGGACCCCATAGGAAACACAGTAGAGTAGAAGAGTGCTCTTTTCTCAAAAGCAGAGTGTGTTTCTTTTAAGTCAAGCTAGCGTTTGTTTCCCAGTCCTAAATGGAGTTGAGTCACATGCAGTTTTTTGTCCAATGAGGAAGAGTTATTTTCTGGTAAGACAAGTCACTATTGTGCTCCAATGCCATACACAGTGCAAATAGCACTCGCGTCTGTTCCCCGCAAGTACAGTGTATTGGACTGAAGAGGAGCTACTGTTCTTGTTTGTTTCCTAAGCAGAGTTTAATTAGATATGGCCCGTGTGTGTAGAAAGCACAGTTCTTTTGTTCTGAGCAAGCTCACTGTTCGGACCCCATAGGAAACACAGTAGAGTAGAAGAGTGCTCTTTTCTCAAAAGCAGAGTGTGTTTCTTGTAAGGCCAGCTAGCATTTGTTTCCCAGTCCTAAATGGAGTTGAATCACATGCAGTTTCTGGTCCTACGAGCAATAGTTGTTTTCTGGTAAGGAAAGTCACTATTGCACTCCCATTGCCATACACAGTGCAAATAGCACTCGCGTCTGTTCCTAGCAATTACAGTGTATCAGACTGAAGAGGAGCTACTGTTCTTGTCAGTTTCCTAAGCAGAGTTGAACTAGATATGGCCCGTGTGTAGGAAGCACAGTTCTTTTGTTCTGAGCAAGCTCATTGTTCTGTCCCTATAGGAAACACAGTAGAGTAGAAGAGTGCTCTTTTCTCAAAAGCAGAGTGTGTTTCTTGTAAGGCTAGCTAGCATTTGTTTCCCAGTCCTAAATGGAGTGGAATCACATGCAGTTTCTGGTCCTACGAGCAAGAGTTGTTTTCTGGTAAGGAAAGTCACTATTGCGCTCCCATTGCCATACACAGTGCAAATAGCACATGCGTCTGTTCCCAGCAATTACAGTGTATTGGACTGAAGAGGAGCTACTGTTCTTGTCAGGTTCCTAAGCAGAGTTCAACTAGATATGGCCGTGTGTGTAGGAAGCACAGTTTTTTGGTTCTGAGCAAGCTCACTGTTCGGAACACATAGGAAACACAGTAGAGTAGAAGAGTGCTCTTTTCTCAAAAGCAGAGTGTGTTTCTTGGAAGTCGAGCTAGCGTTTGTTTCCCAGTCCTAAATGGAGTTGAGTCACATGCAGTTTTTTGTCCAATGAGGAAGAGTTATTTTCTGGTAAGACAAGTCACTATTGTGCTCCAATGCCATACACAGTACAAATAGCACCCGCGTCTGTTCCACGCAAGTACAGTGTATTGGACTGAAGAGGATCTACTGTTCTTGTCAGGTTCCTAAGCAGACTTGAACTAGATATGGCCGTGTGTGTAGGAAGCACAGTTTTTTTGTTCTGAGCAAGCTCACTGTTCGGAACACATAGGAAACACAGTAGAGTAGAAGAGTGCTCTTTTCTCAAAAGCAGAGTGTTTTTCTTGGAAGTCGAGCTAGCGTTTGTTTCCCAATCCTAAATGGAGTTGAGTCACATGCAGTTTTTTGTCCAATGAGGAAGAGTTATTTTCTGGTAAGACAAGTCACTATTGTGCTCCAATGCCATACACAGTACAAATAGCACCCGCGTATGTTCCCCGCAAGTACAGTGTATTGGACTGAAGAGGAGCTACTGTTCTTGTTTGTTTCCTAAGCAGAGTATAATTAGATATGGCCCGGGTGTGTAGAAAGCACAGTTCTTTTGTTCTGAGCAAGCTCACTGTTCGGACCCCATAGGAAACACAGTAGACTAGAAGAGTGCTCTTTTCTCAAAAGCAGAGTGTGTTTCTTGTAAGGCCAGCTAGCATTTGTTTCCCAGTCCTAAATGGAGTTGAATCACATGCAGTTTCTGGTCCTACGAGCAAGAGTTGTTTTCTGGTAAGGAAAGTCACTATTGCACTCCCATTGCCAAACACAGTGCAAATAGCACTCGCGTCTGTTCCCAGCAATTACACTGTATCAGACTGAAGAGGAGCTACTGTTCTTGTCAGTTTTCTAAGCAGAGTTGAACAAGAGATGGCCCGTGTGTGTAGGAAGCACAGTTCTTATGTTCTGAACAAGCTCACTATTCTGGCCCTATTGGAAACACAGTAGAGTAGAAGAGTGCTCTTTTCTCAAAAGCAGAGTGTGTTTTTGTAAGGCGAGCTAGCGTTTGTTTCCTAGCCCTAAATGGAGTTGAATCACATGCAGTTTCTGGTCCTTCAAGCAAGAGTTGTTTTCTGGTAAGAAGAGTCACTATTGCACTGCCATTGCCTTACACAGGACAAATAGCACTGGCGTCTGTTCCCAGCAAGTACAGTGTATTGGACTGAAGAGGATCTACTGTTCTTGTCAGGTTCCTAAGCAGACTTGAACTAGATATGGCCGTGTGTGTAGGAAGCACAGTTTTTTTGTTCTGAGCAAGCTCACTGTTCGGAACACATAGGAAACACAGTAGAGTAGAAGAGTGCTCTTTTCTCAAAAGCAGAGTGTGTTTCTTGGAAGTCGAGCTAGCGTTTGTTTCCCAGTCCTAAATGGAGTTGAGTCACATGCAGTTTTTTGTCCAATGAGGAAATGTTATTTTCTGGTAAGACAAGTCACTATTGTGCTCCAATGCCATACACAGTGCAAATAGCACTCGCGTCTGTTCCCCGCAAGTACAGTGTATTGGACTGAAGAGGAGCTACTGTTCTTGTTTGTTTCCTAAGCAGAGTTTAATTATATATGGCCCGTGTGTGTAGAAAGCACAGTTCTTTTGTTCTGAGCAAGCTCACTGTTCGGACCCCATAGGAAACACAGTAGAGTAGAAGAGTGCTCTTTTCTCAAAAGCAGAGTGTGTTTCTTGTAAGGCCAGCTAGCATTTGTTTCCCAGTCCTAAATGGAGTTGAATCACATGCAGTTTCTGGTCCTACGAGCAAGAGTTGTTTTCTGGTAAGGAAAGTCACTATTGCACTCCCATTGCCATACACAGTGCAAATAGCACTCGCGTCTGTTCCCAGCAATTACAGTGTATCAGACTGAAGAGGAGCTACTGTTCTTGTCAGTTTCCTAAGCAGAGTTGAACTAGATATGGCCCGTGTGTAGGAAGCACAGTTCTTTTGTTCTGCGCAAGCTCATTGTTCTGGCCCTATAGGAAACACAGTAGAGTAGAAGAGTGCTCTTTTCTCAAAAGCAGAGTCTGTTTCTTGTAAGGCGAGCTAGCATTTGTTTCCCAGTCCTAAATGGAGTGGAATCACAAGCAATTTCTGGTCCTACGAGCAAGAGTTGTTTTCTGGTAAGGAAAGTCACTATTGCGCTCCCATTGCCATACACAGTGCAAATAGCACATGCGTCTGTTCCCAGCAATTACAGTGTATTGGACTGAAGAGGAGCTACTGTTCTTGTCAGGTTCCTAAGCAGAGTTCAACTAGATATGGCCGTGTGTGTAGGAAGCACAGTTTTTTTGTTCTGAGCAAGCTCACTGTTCGGAACACATAGGAAACACAGTAGAGTAGAAGAGTGCTCTTTTCTCAAAAGCAGAGTGTGTTTCTTGGAAGTCGAGGTAGTGTTTGTTTCCCAGTCCTAAATGGAGTTGGGTCACATGCAGTTTTTTGTCCTACGAGCAAGAGTTGTTTTCTCGTAAGATAAGTCACTATTGTGCTCCAATGCCATACACAGTGCAAATAGCACTCGCGTCTGTTCCCCGCAAGTACAGTGTATTGGACTGAAGAGGATCTACTGTTCTTGTCAGGTTCGTAAGCAGAATTGAACTAGATATGGCCGTGTGTGTAGGAAGCACAGTTCTTTTGTTCTGAGCAAGCTCACTGTTCGGTCACCATAGGAAAAACCGTAGAGTAGAAGAGTGCTCTTTTCTCAAAAGCAGAGTGTGTTTCTTGTAAGGCGAGCTAGCGTTTGTTTCCCAGTCCTAAATGGAGTTGAATCTCATGCAGTTTCTGGTCCTAAGAGCAAGAGTTGTTTTCTGGTAAGGAAAGTCACTATTGCGCTCCCCTTGCCATACATAGTGCAAATAGCTCTCGCGTCTATTCCCAGCAATACAGTGTATCGGACTGAAGAGGAGCTACTGTTCTTGTCAGTTTCCTAAGCAGAGTTGAACTAGATATGGCCCGTGTGTGTAGGAAGCACAGTTCTTATGTTCTGAACAAGCTCACTGTCCTGGCCCTATTGGAAATACAGTAGAGTAGAAGAGTGCTCTTTTCTCAAAAGCAGAGTGTGTTTTCGTAAGGCGAGCTAGTGTTTGTTTCCTAGTCCTAAATGGAGTTGAATCACATGCAGTTTCTGGTCCTACAAGCAAGAGTTGTTTTCTGGTAAGAAGAGTCACTATTGCACTGCCACTGCCTTACACAGGACAAATAGCACTGGCGTCGGTTCCCAGCAAGTACAGTGTATTGTACTGAAGAGGATCTACTCTTCTTGTCAGGTTCCTAAGCAGACTTGAACTAGATATAGCCCGTCTGTGTAGGAAGCACAGTTTTTTTGTTCTGAGCAAGCTCACTGTTCGGAACACATAGGAAACACAGTAGAGTAGAAGAGTGCTCTTTTCTCAAAAGCAGAGTGTGTTTCTTGGAAGTCGAGCTAGCGTTTGTTTCCCAGTCCTAAATGGAGTTGAGTCACATGCAGTTTTTTGTCCAATGAGGAAGAGTTATTTTCTGGTAAGACAAGTCACTATTGTGCTCCAATGCCATACACAGTGCAAATAGCACTCGCGTCTGTTCCACGCAAGTACAGTGTATTGGACTGAAGAGGAGCTACTGTTCTTGTTTGTTTCCTAAGCAGAGTATAATTAGATATGGCCCGTGTGTGTAGAAAGCACAGTTCTTTTGTTCTGAGCAAGCTCACTGTTCGGACCCCATAGGAAACACAGTAGACTAGAAGAGTGCTCTTTTCTCAAAAGCAGAGTGTGTTTCTTGTAAGGCCAGCTAGCATTTGTTTCCCAGTCCTAAATGGAGTTGAATCACATGCAGTTTCTGGTCCTACGAGCAAGAGTTGTTTTCTGGTAAGGAAAGTCACTATTGCACTCCCATTGCCATACACAGTGCAAATAGCACTCGCGTCTGTTCCCAGCAATTACAGTGTATCAGACTGAAGAGGAGCTACTGTTCTTGTCAGTTTCCTAAGCAGAGTTGAACTAGATATGGCCCGTGTGTAGGAAGCACAGTTCTTTTGTTCTGCGCAAGCTCATTGTTCTGGCCCTATAGGAAACACAGTAGAGTAGAAGAGTGCTCTTTTCTCAAAAGCAGAGTGTGTTTCTTGTAAGGCGAGCTAGCATTTGTTTCCCAGTCCTAAATTGAGTGGAATCACAAGCAATTTCTGGTAATACGAGCAAGAGTTGTTTTCTGGTAAGGAAAGTCACTATTGCGCTCCCATTGCCATACACAGTGCAAATAGCACATGCGTCTGTTCCCAGCAATTACAGTGTATTGGACTGAAGAGGAGCTACTGTTCTTGTCAGGTCCCTAAGCAGAGTTCAACTAGATATGGCCGTGTGTGTAGGAAGCACAGTTTTTTTGTTCTGAGCAAGCTCACTGTTCGGAACACATAGGAAACACAGTAGAGTAGAAGAGTGCTCTTTTCTCAAAAGCAGAGTGTGTTTCTTGGAAGTCGAGGTAGCGTTTGTTTCCCAGTCCTAAATGGAGTTGGGTCACATGCAGTTTTTTGTCCTACGAGCAAGAGTTGTTTTCTCGTAAGATAAGTCACTATTGTGCTCCAATGCCATACACAGTGCAAATAGCACTCGCGTCTGTTCCCCGCAAGTACAGTGTATTGGACTGAAGAGGATCTACTGTTCTTGTCAGGTTCGTAAGCAGAATTGAACTAGATATGGCCGTGTGTGTAGGAAGCACAGTTCTTTTGTTCTGAGCAAGCTCACTGTTCGGTCACCATAGGAAAAACAGTAGAGTAGAAGAGTGCTCTTTTCTCAAAAGCAGAGTGTGTTTCTTGTAAGGCGAGCTAGCGTTTGTTTCCCAGTCCTAAATGGAGTTGAATCTCATGCAGTTTCTGGTCCTAAGAGCAAGAGTTGTTTTCTGGTAAGGAAAGTCACTATTGCGCTCCCCTTGCCATACATAGTGCAAATAGCTCTCGCGTCTATTCCCAGCAATACAGTGTATCGGACTGAAGAGGAGCTACTGTTCTTGTCAGTTTCCTAAGCAGAGTTGAACTAGATATGGCCCGTGTGTGTAGGAAGCACAGTTCTTATGTTCTGAACAAGCTCACTGTCCTGGCCCTATTGGAAATACAGTAGAGTAGAAGAGTGCTCTTTTCTCAAAAGCAGAGTGTGTTTTCGTAAGGCGAGCTAGTGTTTGTTTCCTAGTCCTAAATGGAGTTGAATCACATGCAGTTTCTGGTCCTACAAGCAAGAGTTGTTTTCTGGTAAGAAGAGTCACTATTGCACTGCCACTGCCTTACACAGGACAAATAGCACTGGCGTCGGTTCCCAGCATGTACAGTGTATTGGACTGAAGAGGATCTACTCTTCTTGTCAGGTTCCTAAGCAGACTTGAACTAGATATGGCCGTGTGTGTAGGAAGCACAGTTTTTTTGTTCTGAGCAAGCTCACTGTTCGGAACACATAGAAAACACAGTAGAGTAGAAGAGTGCTCTTTTCTCAAAAGCAGAGTGTGTTTCTTGGAAGTCGAGCTAGCGTTTGTTTCCCAGTCCTAAATGGAGTTGAGTCACATGCAGTTTTTTGTCCAATGAGGAAGAGTTATTTTCTGGTAAGACAAGTCACTATTGTGCTCCAATGCCATACACAGTGCAAATAGCACTCGCGTCTGTTCCCCGCAAGTACAGTGTATTGGACTGAAGAGGAGCTACTGTTCTTGTTTGTTTCCTAAGCAGAGTATAATTAGATATGGCCCGTGTGTGTAGAAAGCACAGTTCTTTTGTTCTGAGCAAGCTCACTTTTCGGACCCCATAGGAAACACAGTAGAGTAGAAGAGTGCTCTTTTCTCAAAAGCAGAGTGTGTTTCTTGTAAGGCCAGCTAGCATTTGTTTCCCAGTCCTAAATGGAGTTGAATCACATGCAGTTTCTGGTCCTACGAGCAAGAGTTGTTTTCTGGTAAGGAAAGTCACTATTGCACTCCCATTGCCAAACACAGTGCAAATAGCACTCGCGTCTGTTCCCAGCAATTACAGTGTATCAGACTGAAGAGGAGCTACTGTTCTTGTCAGTTTCCTAAGCAGAGTTGAACTAGATATGGCCCGTGTGTAGGAAGCACAGTTCTTTTGTTCTGAGCAAGCTCATTGTTCTGGCCCTATAGGAAACACAGTAGAGTAGAAGAGTGCTCTTTTCTCAAAAGCAGAGTGTGTTTCTTGTAAGGCGAGCTAGCATTTGTTTCCCAGTCCTAAATGGAGTGGAATCACATGCAGTTTCTGGTCCTACGAGCAAGAGTTGTTTTCTGGTAAGGAAAGTCACTATTGCGCTCCCATTGCCATACACAGTGCAAATAGCACATGCGTCTGTTCCCAGCAATTACAGTGTATTGGACTGAAGAGGAGCTACTGTTCTTGTCAGGTTCCTAAGCAGAGTTCAACTAGATATGGCCGTGTGTGTAGGAAGCACAGTTTTTTTGTTATGAGCAAGCTCACTGTTCAGAACACATAGGAAACACAGTAGAGTAGAAGAGTGCTCTTTTCTCAAAAGCAGAGTGTGTTTCTTGGAAGTCGAGCTAGCGTTTGTTTCCCAGTCCTAAATGGAGTTGGGTCACATGCAGTTTTTTGTCCTACTAGCAAGAGTTGTTTTCTCGTAAGACAAGTCACTATTGTGCTCCAATGCCATACACAGTGCAAATAGCACTCGCGTCTGTTCCCCGCAAGTACAGTGTATTGGACTGAAGAGGATCTACTGTTCTTGTCAGGTTCCTAAGCAGAATTGAACTAGATATGGCCGTGTGTGTAGGAAGCACAGTTCTTTTGTTCTGAGCAAGCTCACTGTTCGGACACCATAGGAAAAACAGTAGAGTAGAAGAGTGCTCTTTTCTCAAAATCAGAGTGTGTTTCTTGAAAGGCGAGCTAGCGTTTGTTTCCCAGTCCTAAATGGAGTTGAATCTCATGCAGTTTCTGGTCCTAAGAGCAAGAGTTGTTTTCTGGTAAGGAAAGTCACTATTGCGCTACCTTGCCATACATAGTACAAATAGCTCTCGCGTCTATTCCCAGCAAGTACAGTGTATCGGACTGAAGAGGAGCTACTGTTCTTGTCAGTTTCCTAAGCAGAGTTGAACTAGATATGGCCCGTGTGTGTAGGAAGCACAGTTCTTATGTTCTGAACAAGCTCACTGTTCTGGCCCTATTGGAAACACAGTAGAGTAGAAGAGTGCTCTTTCCTCAAAAGCAGAGTGTGTTTTCGTAAGGCGAGCTAGCGTTTGTTTCCTAGTCCTAAATGGAGTTGAATCACATGCAGTTTCTGGTCCTACAAGCAAGAGTTGTTTTCTGGTAAGAAGAGTCACTATTGCGCTGCCATTGCCATACACAGGACAAATAGCACTGGCGTCTGTTCCCAGCAAGTACAGTGTATTGGACTGAAGAGGATCTACTGTTCTTGTCAGGTTCCTAAGCAAAAGTGAACTAGATATGGCCGTGTGTGTATAAAGCACAGTTCTTTTGTTCTGAGAAAGCTCACTGTTCGGACCCCATAAGAAACACAGTAGAGTAGAAGAGTGCTCTTTTCTCAAAAGCAGAGTGTGTTTCTTGGAAGTCGAGCTAGCGTTTGTTTCCCAGTCCTAAATGGAGTTGAGTCACATGCAGTTTTTTGTCCTACGAGCAAGAGTTGTTTTCTGGTAAGACGAGTGACTATTGTGCTCCAATGCCATACACAGTGCAAATAGCACTCGCGTCTGTTCCCCGCAAGTACAGTGTATCGGACTGAAGAGGAGCTACTGTTCTTGTTTGTTTCCTAAGCAGAGTTGAACTAGATATGGCTCGTATGTGTAGAAAGCACAGTTCTTTTGTTCTGAGCAAGCTCACTGTTCGGACCCCATAGGAAACACAGTAGAGTAGAAGAGTGCTCTTTTCTCAAAAGCAGAGTGTGTTTCTTGTAAGGCGAGCTAGCATTTGTTTCCCAGTCCTAAATGGAGTTGAATCACATGCAGTTTCTGGTCCTACGAGCAAGAGTTGTTTTCTCGTAAGGAAAGTCACTATTGCGCTGCCATTGCCATACACAGTGCAAATAGCACTCGCGTCTGTTCCCAGCAAGTACAGTGTATTGGACTGAAGAGGAGCTACTGTTCTTGTCAGTTTCCTAAGCAGAGTTGAACTAGTTATGGCCCGTGTGTAGGAAGCACAGTTCTTTTGTTCTGAGCAAGCTCACTGTTCTGGCCCTATAGGAAAAACAATAGAGTAGAAGGGTGCTCTTTTCCCTAAAGCAGAGTGTGTTTCTTGTAAGGCGAGCTAGCATTTGTTTCCCAGTACTAAACGGAGTTGAATCACATGCAGTTTCTAGTCCTACGTGTAAGAGTTGTTTTATGGTAAGAAGAGTCACTATTGCACTGCCATTGCCATACACAGGGCAAATAGCACTGGCGTCTGTTCCCAGCAAGTACAGTGTATTGTACAGAGGAGGATCTACTGTTCTTGTCAGGTTCCTAAGCAGAATTTAACTAGATATGGCCGTGTGTGTAGGAAGCACAGTTCTAATGTTCTGAGCAAGTTCAATCTTCTGGCTCTATAGAAAACACAGTAGAGTAAAAGAGTGCTCTTTTCTCTAAAGCAGAGTGTGTTTCTTGTAAGGTGAGCTAGCGTTTGTTTCCCAGTCCTAAATGGAGTTGAATCACATGCAGTTTCTGGTCCTACAAGCAAGAGTTGTTTTCTGGTAAGACGAGTCACTATTGCGCTGCCGTTGCCATACACAGGACAAATAGCACTGGCGTCTGTTAACAGCAAGTACAGTGTATTGGACTGAAGAGGATCTACTGTTCTTGTCAGGTTCCTAAGCAGAATTGAACTAGATATGGCTGTGTGTGTAGGAAGTACAGTTCTTTTGTTCTGAGCAAGCTCACTGTTCGGACCCCATAGGAAACACAGTAGAGTAGAAGAGTGCACTTTTCTCAAAAGCAGAGTTTGTTTCTTGTAAGGCGAGCTAGCGTTTGTTTCCCAGTCCTCAATGGAGTTTAGTCACATGCAGTTTTTTGTCCTACGAGCAAGAGTTGTTTTCTGGTAAGACAAGTCACTATTGTGCTCCAATGCCATACACAGTGCAAATAGCACTCGCGTCTGTTCCCCGCAAGTACAGTGTATTGGAAGGAAGAGGAGCTATTGTTCTTGTCAGTTTTCTAAGCAGAGTTGAACTAGATATGGCCCATGTGTGTAGGAAGCACAGTTCTTTTGTTCTGAGCAAGCTCACTGTTCGGACCACATAGGAAACACAGTAGAGTAGAAGAGTGCTCTTTTCTCAAAAGCAGAGTGTGTTTCTTGTAAGGCGAGCTAGCGTTTGTTTCCCAGTCCTAAATTGAGTTGAAACACATGCAGTTTCTAGTCCTATGAGCAACAGTTGTTTTATGGTAAGAATAGTCACTATTGCGCTGCCATTGCCATACACAGGACAAATAGCACTGGCGTCTGTTCCCAGCAAGTACACTGAATTGGACTAAAGGGGATCTACTGTTCTTGTCAGGTTCCTAAGCAGAGTTAAACTAGATATGGCCCGTGTGTGTAGGAAGCATAGTTATTATGTTCTGAGCAAGCTCACTGTTCTGGCCCTATAGGAAATACAGTAGAGTAGAAGAGTACTCTTTTCTCAAAAGCAGAGTGTGTTTCTTGTAAGGCAAGCTAGCGTTTTTTTCCCAGTCCTAAATGGAGTTGAATCCCTTGCAGTTTCTGGTCCTACGTGCAAGAGTTGTTTTCTGGTAAAGAAAGTCACTATTGCGCTCCCTTTGCCATACACAGTGCAAATAGCACTCGCGTCTGATGCCAGCAGGTACAGTGTATCGGACTGAAGAGGAGCTACTGTTCTTGTCAGTTTCCTAAGCAGAGTTGAACTAGATATGGCCCGTGTGTGTAGGAAACACACTTTTTTTGTTCTGAGAAATCTCACCGTTCTGGCCCTATGAAAAACACAGTAGAGTAGAAGAGTGCTCTTTTCTCAAAAGCAGAGTGTGTTTCTTGTAAGGCGAGCTAGAGTTTGTTTCCCAGTCCTAAATGGAGTTGAGTCACATGCAGTTTTTTGTCCTATGAGCAAGAGTTGTTTTCTGGTAAGACGAGTCACTATTGCGCTCCCTTTGCCATACACAGTGCAAATAGCACTCGAGTCTGTTCCCAGCAAGTACAGTGTATTGGACTGAATAGGATCTACTGTTCTTTTCAGTTTCCTAAGCAGAGGTGAACTATATGGCCCATGTGTGTAGGAAGCACAGTTCTTTTGTTCTGAGCAAGCTCACTGTTCGGACCCCATAGGAAACACAGTAGAGTAGAAGAGTGCTCTTTTCTCAAAAGCAGAGTGTGTTTCATGTAAGGCGAGGTAGCATTTGTTTCCCAGTCCTAAATGGAGTTGAATCACATGCAGTTTGTGGTCCTATGAGCAAGAGTTGTTTTCTGGTAAGGAAAGTCACTATTGCACTCCCATTGCCATACACAGCGCAAATAGCACTGGCGTCTGTTCCCAGCAAGTACAGTGTATAGGACTGAAGAGGAGCTACTGTTCTTGTCAGTTTCCTAAGCAGAGTTGAACTAGATATGGCCCGTGTGTGTAGGAAGCTCAGTTCTTATGTTCTGAGCAAGCTCACTGTTCTGGCCTTATCGAAAACACAGTAGAGTAGAAGAGTGCTCTTTTCTCAAAAGTAGAGTGTGTTTCTTGTAAGGCGAGCTAGATTTTGTTTCCCAGTCCTAAATGGAGTTGAGTCACATGCAGTTTTTTTCCTACGAGCAAGAGTTGTTTTCTGGTAAGACGAGTCATAATTGTGCTCCCATTGCCATACACAGTGCATATAGCACTCGCATCTGTTCCCAGCAAGTACAGTGTATTGGACTGAATGGGATCTACTGTTCTTTTCAGTTTCCTAAGCAGAGGTGAACTATATGGCCCATGTGTGTAGGAAGCACCGTTCTTTTGTTCTGACCAAGCTCACTGTTCAGACCTCATATGAAACACAGTAGAGTAGAAGAGTGCTCTTTTCTCAAAAGCAGAGTGTGTTTCTTGTAAGGCAAGCTAGTGTTTGTTTCCTAGTCCTAAATGCAATTGAATCACATGCAGTTTCTGGTTCTACAAACAAGAGTTGTTTTCTGGTAAGGAAAGTCACTATTGCGCTCCCATTGCCATTCACAGTGCAAATAGCACTCGCGTCTGTTCCCAGCAAGTACAGTGTTGGACTGAAGACGAGCTACTGTTCTTGTCAGGTTCCTAAGCAGAGGTGAACTAGATATGGCCCATGTGTGTAGGAAGCACAGTTCTTGTGTTCTGAGCAAGCTCACCGTTCTGGCCCTATAGGAAACACAGTATTGTAGAAGAGTGCTCTTTTCTCTAAAGCAGAGTGTGTTTCTTGTAAGGCGAGCTAGCGTTTGTTTCCCTGTCCTAAATGGAGTTGAAACACATGCAGTTTCTGGTCCTACGAGCAAGAATTGTTTTATGGTAAGAATAGTCACTATTGCGCTGCTATTGCCATACACAGGACAAATAGCACTGGCGTCTGTTCCCAGCAAGTACAGTGTATTGGACTAAAGGGGATCTACTGTTCTTGTCAGGTTCCTAAGCAGAGTTGAACTAGATATGGCCGTGTGTGTAGGAAGCACAGTTCTTTTGTTCTGAGCAAGCTTACTGTTCGGACCCCATAGGAAACACAGTAGAGTAGAAGAGTGCTCTTTTCTCAAAAGCAGAGTGTGTTTCATGTAAGGCGAGGTAGCGTTTGTTTCCCAGTCCTAAATGGAGTTGAATCACATGCAGTTTCTGGTCTTATGAGCAAGAGTTGTGTTCTGGTAAGGAAAGTCACTATTGCACTCCCATTGCCATACACAGTGCAATTAGCACTGGCGTCTGTTCCCAGCAAGTACAGTGTATCGGACTGAAGAGGAGCTACTGTTCTTGTCAGTTTCCTAAGCAGAGTTGAACTAGATATGGCCCGTGTGTGTTGGAAGCTCAGTTTTTATGTTCTGAGCAAGCTCACTGTTCTGGCCCTTCAGGAAACACAGTAGAGTAGAAGAGTGCTCTTTTCTCTAAATCAGAGTGTGTTTCTTGTAGGGAAAGCTAGCGTTTGTTTCCTAGTCCTAAATGGAGTTGAATCACATGCAGTTTCTGGTCCTACAAACAAGAGTTGTTTTCTGGTAAGGAAAGTCACTATTGTGCTCCCATTGCCATACACAGTGCAAATAGCACTCGCGTCTGTTCCCAGCAAGTACAGTGTTGGAGTGAAGAGGAGCTACTGTTCTTGTCAGGTTCCTAAGCAGAGTTGAACGAGATATGGTCTGTGTGTGTAGGAAGCACAGTTCTTTTGTTCTGAGCAAGCTCACTGTTTGGACCCCATAGGAAACACAGTAGACTAGAAGAGTACTTCTTTCTCTAAAGCAGAGTGTGTTTCTTGTAAGGCAAGCTAGCGTTTGTTTCCCAGTCCTAAATGGAGTTGAATTCCATGAAGTTTCTGGTACTATGAGCAAGAGTTGTTTTCTGGTAAGGAAAGTCACTATTGCGCTGCCATTGCCATACACAGGACAAATAGCACTGGCGTCTGTTGCCAGCCAGTACAGTGTATTGGACTGAAGAGGATCTACTGTTCTTGTCAGGTTCCTAAGCAGACTTGAACTAGATATGGCCGTGTGTATAGGAAGCACAATTTTTTTTGTTCTGAGCAAGCTCACTGTTTGGACCCCATAGGAAACACAGTAGAGTAGAAGAGTGCTCTTTTCTCAAAAGCAGAGAGTATTTCTTGTAAGGCGAGCTAGCGTTTGTTTCCCAGTCCTAAATGGAGTTGAATCACATGCAGTTTCTGGTCCTACGAGCAAGAGTTGTTTTCTAGTAAGGAAAGTCACTATTGCGCTCCCATTGCCATACTCAGTGCAAATAGCACTCTCGTCTGTTCCTAGCAAGTACAGTGCATCGGACTGAAGAGGAGCTCCTGTTCTTGTCAGTTTCCTAAGCAGAGTTGAACTAGATATGGCCCGTGTGTGTAGGAAGCACATTTTTTTTGTTCTGAGCAAGCTCACCGTTCTGGCCCTATGGAAAACACAGTAGAATAGAAGAGTGCTCTTTTCTCAAAAGCAGAGTGTGTTTCTTGTAAGGCGAGCTAGAGTTTGTTTCCCAGTCCTAAATGGACTTGAGTCACATGCAGTTTTTTGTCCTATGAGCAAGAGTTGTTTTCTGGTAAGGAAAGTCACTATTGCGCTGCCATTGCCATACACAGGACAAATAGCACTGGCGTCTGTTGCCAGCAAGTACAGTGTATTGGACTTAAGAGGATCTACTGTTCTTGTCAGGTTCCTAAGCAGACTTGAACTAGATATGGCCGTGTGTGTAGGAAGCACAATTTTTTTTGTTCTGAGCAAGCTCACTGTTAGGACCCCATAGGAAACAAAGTAGAGTAGAAGAGTGCTCTTTTCTCAAAAGCAGACTGTGTTTCTTGTAAGGCGAGCTAGCGTTTATTTCCCAGTCCTAAATGGAGTTGAATCACATGCAGTTTCTGGTCCTACGAGCAAGAGTTGTTTTCTGGTAAGGAAAGTCACTATTGCACTCCCATTGCCATATACAGTGCAAAGAGCACTCGCGTCTTTTCCCAGCAAGTACAGTGTATCGGACTGAAGAGGAGCTACTGTTCTTGTCAGTTTCCTAAGCAGATTTGAACTAGATATGGCCCGTGTGTGGGAAGGACAGTTCTTTTGTTCTGAACAAGCTCACTGTTCTGGCCCTATAGGAAACAAAGTAGAGTAGGTGAAAGCTCTTTTCTCTAAGCAGAGTGTGTATCTTGTAAGGCAAGCTAGCGTTTGTTTCCCAGTCCTAAATGCAGGTGAAACACATGCAGTTTCTGGTCCTATGAGCAAGAGTTCTTTTATGGTAAGAACTGTCACTATTGCGCTGCCTTTGCCATACATAGGAATAATAGCACTGGCGTCTGTTCCCAGCAAGTACAGTGTATTGGACAAAAGGGGATCTACTGTTCTTGTCAGGTTCCTAAGCAGAGTTGAACTAGATATGACCCGTGTGTGTAGGAAGCACAGTTATTATGTTCTGAGCAAGCTCACTGTTCTGGGCCTATAGGAAACACAGTATAGTAGAAGAGTGCTCTAATCTCTAAAGCAGAGTGTGTTTCTTGTAAGGCAAGCTAGCGTTTGTTTCCTAGTCCTAAATGGAGTTGAATCACATGCAGTTTCTGGTCCTACGAACAAGAGTTGTTTTCTGGTAAGGAAAGTCACGATTGTGCTCCCGTTGCCATACACAGTGAAAACAGCACTCGCGTCTGTTCCCAGCAAGTACAGTGTTGGACTGAAGAGCAGCTACTGTTCTTGTCAGGTTCCTAAGCAGAGTTGAACTACATATGGTCCGTGTGTGTAGGAAGCACAGTTCTTTTGTTCTGAGCAAGCTCACTGTTTGGACCCCATAGGAAACACAGTAGAGTAGAAGAGTGTTCTGTTCTCAAAAGCAGAGTTTGTTTCTTGTAAGGCGGGCTAGAGTTTGTTTCCCAGTCCTAAATGTAGTTGAGTCACATGCAGTTTTTTGTCCTATGAGCAAGAGTTGTTTTCTGGTAAGACGAGTCACTATTGTGCTCTAATTGCCCTACACAGTGCAAATAGCACTCGCGTCTGGTCCCAGCAAGTACAGTGTATTGGACTGAAGAAGATCTACTGTTCTTTTCAGTTTCCTAAGCAGAGTTGACCTAGATATGGCCCATGTGTGTAGGAAGCTCAGTTCTTTTGTTCTGAGCAAGCTCACTGTTTGGACCCCATAGGAAACACAGTAGAGTAGAAGAGTACTCTTTTCTCAAAAGCAGAGTGTGTTTCATGTAAGGCGAGCTAGCATTTGTTTGCCAGTCCTAAATGGAGTTGAATCACATGCACTTTCTGGTCCTAGGAGCAAGAGTTGTTTTCTGGTAAGGAAAGTCCCTATTGCGCTCCCATTGCCATATACAGTGCAAATAGCACTGGCGTCTGTTCCCAGCAAGTACAGTGTATCGGACTGAAGAGGAGCTACTGTTCTTGTCAGTTTCCTAAGCAGAGTTGAACTAGATACAGCCCGTGTGTAGGAAGCACAGTTATTATGTTCTGAGCAAGCTCACTGTTCTGGCCCTATAGGAAACACAGTAGAGTAGAAGAGTGCTCTTTTCTCAAAAGCAGGGTGTGTTTCTTGTAAGGCAAGCTAGCTTTTTTTTCCCAGTCCTAAATGGAGTTGAATCACATGCAGTTTCTGGTCCTACGAGCAAGAGTTGTTTTCTGTTAAGGAAAGTCACTATTGCGCTCCCATTTCCATATACAGTGCAAATAGCACTCACGTCTGATCCCAGCAAGTACAGTGTATCGGACTGAAGAGGAGCTACTTTTCTTTCAGTTTCCTAAGCAGAGTTGAACTAGATATGCCCCGTGTGTGCAGGAAGCACATTTCTTTTGTTTTGAGCAAGTTCACCGTTCTGGCCCAATAAGAAACAAAGTAGAGTAGAAGAGTGCTCTTTTCTCAAAAGCAGAGTGTGTTTCTCCTAAGGCGAGCTAGAGTTTGTTTCCCAGTCCTAAATGGAGTTGAGTCACATGAAGTTTTTTGTCCTACGAGCAAGAGTTGTTTTCTGGTAAGACGAGTCACTATTGTGCTACCATTGCCATACACAGTGCAAATAGCACTCTCGTCTGTTCCCAGCAAGTACAGTGTATTGGACTCAATAGGATCTACTGTTCTTTTCAGTTTCCTAAGCAGAGGTGAACTAGATATTGCCCATGTGTGTAGGAAGCACAGTTCTTTGGTTCTGAGCAAGCTCACTCTTCTGACACCATAGGAAACACAGTAGAGTTGAAGAGTGCTCTTTTCTCAAAAGCAGAGTGTGTTTCATGTAAGGCGTGGTAGCATTTGTTTCCCAGTCTTAAATGGAGTTGAATCACATGCAGTTACTGGTCCTATGAGCAAGAGTTTTTTTCTGGTAAGGAAAGTCACTATTGCGCTCCCATTGCCATACACAGTGCAAATAGCCCTGGCGTCTGTTCCCAGCAAGTACAGTGTATTGGACTGAAGAGGAGCTACAGTTCTTGTCAGTTTCCTAAGCAGAGTTGAACTAGATATGGCCCGTGTGCGTAGGAAGCTCAGTTCTTATGTTCTGAGCAAGCTCACTGTTCTCTCCCTATAGGAAACACAGTAGAGTAGAAGAGTGTTCTTTTCTCTAAAGCAGAGTGTGTTTCTTGTAGGGCAAGCTAGCGTTTGTTTCCTAGTCCTAAATGGAGTTGAATCACATGCAGTTTCTGGTCCTACGCACAAGAGTTGTTTTCTGGTAAGGAAAGTCACTATTGCGCGCCCATTGCCATACACAGTGCAAATAGCACTCGCGTCTGTTCCCTGCAAGTACAGTGTTGGACTGAAGAGGAGCTACTGTTCTTGTAAGGTTCCTAAGCAGAGTTGAACTAGATATGGCCCGTGTGTGTAGGAAGCACAGTTCTTTTGTTATGAGCAAGCTCACTGTTTGGACCCCATAGGAAAAACAGTAGATTAGAAGAGTGCTCCTTTCTCTAAAGCAGAGTGTGTTTCATGTAAGGCGAGCTAGCGTTTGTTTCCCAGTCCTAAATGGAGTAGAATATCATGCCGTTTCTGGTCCTATGAGCAAGAGTTGTTTTCTGGTAAGGAAAGTCACTATTTCGCTGCCATTGCCATACACAGGACAAATAGCACTGGCGTCTGTTGCCAGCAAGTACAGTGTATTGGACTGAAGAGGATCTACTGTTCTTGTCAGGTTCCTAAGCAGACTTGAACTAGATATGGCCGTGTGTGTAGGAAGCACAATTTTTTTTTGTTCTGAGCAATCTCACTGTTTGGACCCATAGGAAACACAGTAGAGTAGAAGAGTGCTCTTTTCTCAAAAGCTGACTGTGTTTCTTGTAAGGCGAGCTAGCGTTTGTTTCCTAGTCCTAAATGGAGTTGAATCACATGCAGTTTCTGGTCCTACGAGCAAGAGTTGTTTTCTGGTAAGAAAAGTCACTATTGCGCTCCCATTGCCAGACACAGTGCAAATAGCACTCGCGTCTGATCCCAGCAAGTACAGTGTATCGGACTGAAGAGGAGCTACTGTTCTTTCAGTCTCCTCAGCAGAGTTGAACTAGATATGCCCCGTGTGTGTAGGAAGCACAGTTCTTTTGTTCTGAGCAAGTTCACCGTTCTGGCCCTATGGGAAACACAGTAGAGTAGAAGAGTGCTCTTCTCTCAAAAGCAGAGTGTGTTTCTTGTAAGGCGAGCTAGCGTTTGTTTCCCAGTCCTAAATGGAGTTGAAACACATGCAGTTTCTGGTCCTATGTGCAAGAGTTGTTTTATGGTAAGAATAGTCACTATTGCGCTGCCATTGCCATACATAGGACAAATAGCACTGGCGTCTGTTCCCAGCAAGTACAGTGTATTGGACTAAAGGGGATCTACTGTTCTTGTCAGGTTCCTAAGCAGAGTTGAACTAGATATGGCCCGTGTGTGTAGGAAGCACAGTTATTATGTTCTGAGCAAGCTCACTGTTCTGGCCTTATAGAAAACACAGTAGAGTAGAAGAGTGCTCTTTTCTCTAAAGCAGAGTGTGTTTCTTGTAAGGCAAGCTAGCGTTTGTTTGCTAGTCCTAAATGGAGTTGAATCACATGCAGTTTCTGGTCCTACGAACAAGAGTTGTTTTCTGGTAAGGAAAGTCACGATTGTGCTCCCATTGCCATGCACAGTGCAAATAGCACTCGCGTCTGTTCCCAGCAAGTACTGTGTTGCACTGAAGAGGAGCTACTGTTCTTGTCAGGTTCCTAAGCAGAGTTGAACTACATATGGTCCGTGTGTGTAGGAAGCACAGTTCTTTTGTTCTGAGCAAGCTCACTCTTTGGACCCCATAGGAAACACAGTAGAGTAGAAGACTGCTCCTTTCTCTAAAGCAGAGTGTGTTTCTTGTAAGGCGAGCAAGCGTTTGTTTCCCAGTCCTAAATGGAGTAGAATATCATGCCGTTTCTGGTCCTATGAGCAAGAGTTGTTTTCTGGTAAGGAAAGTCACTATTGCGCTGCCATTGCCATACACAGGACAAATAGCACTGGCGTCTGTTGCCAGCAAGTACAGTGTATTGGACTGAAGAGGATCTACTGTTCTTGTCAGGTTTCTAAGCAGACTTGAACTAGATATGGCCGTGTGTGTAGGAAGCACAATTTTTTTTTTCTGAGCAAGCTCACTGTTTGGACCCCATAGGAAACACAGTAGAGTAGAAGAGTGCTCTTTTCTCAAAAGCCAACTGTGTATCTTGTAAGGCGAGCTAGCGTTTGTTTACTACTCCTAAATGGAGTTGAATCACATGCAGTTTCTGATCCTACGAGCAAAAGTTGTTTTCTGGTAAGGAAAGTCACTATTGCACTCCTATTGCCATATACAGTGCAAATAGCACTCGCGTCTGTTCGCAGCAAGTACAGTGTATCGGACTGAAGAGGAGCTGCTGTTCTTGTCAGTTTCCTAAGCAGAGGTGAACTAGATATGGCCCGTGTGTGTAGGAAGCACAGTTCTTTTTTTCTGAGCAAGCTCACTGTTCTGGCCCTATAGGAAACACAGTAGAGTAGAAGAATGCTGTTTTCTCAAAAGCAGATTGTGTTTCTTGTAAGGCGAGCTAGCGTTTGTTTCCCAGTCCTAAATGGAGTTGAATCACATGCAGTTTCTGGTCCTACGAGCAAGAGTTGTTTTCTGGTAAGACGAGTCACTATTGTGCTCCCATTGCCATACACAGTGCAAATAGCACTCGCGTCTGTTCCCAGCAAGTACAGTGTATTGGACTGAATAGGATCTACTGTTCTATTCAGTTTCCTAAGCAGAGGTGAACTAGATATTGCCCATGTGTGTAGGAAGCACAGTTCTTTTTTTCTGAGCAAGCTCACTGTTCGGACCCCATAGGAAACTCAGTAGAGTAGAAGAGTGCTCTTTTCTCAAAAGCAGAGTGTGTTTCATGTAAGGCGAGGTAGCATTTGTTTCCCAGTCTTAAATGGAGTTGAATCACATGCAGTTACTGGTCCTATGAGCAAGAGTTGTTTTCTGGTAAGTAAAGTCACTATTGCGCTCCCATTAACATACACAGTGCAAATAGCCCTGGCGTCTCTTCCTAGCAAGTACAGTGTATCGGACTGAAGAGGAGCTACTGTTCTTTTCAGTTTCCTAAGCAGAGTTGAACTAGATATGGCCCGTGTGCGTAGGAAGCTCAGTTCTTATGTTCTGAGCAAGCTCACTGTTCTGGCCCTATAGGAAACACAGTAGAGTAGAAGAGTGTTCTTTTCTCAAAAGCCGACTGTGTTTCTTGTAAGGCGAGCTAGCGTTTGTTTCCTAGTCCTAAACGGAGTTGAATCACATGCAGTTTCTGGTCCTATGAGCAAGAGTTGTTTTCTGGAAAGGAAAGTCACTATTGCACTCCTATTGCCATGTACAGTGCAAATAGCACTCGCGTCTGTTCCCAGCAAGTACAGTGTATCGGACTGAAGAGGAGCTACTGTTCTTGTCAGTTTCCTAAGCAGAGGTGAACTAGATATGGCCCGTGTGTAGGAAGCACAGTTCTTTTGTTCTGAGCAAGCTCACTGTTCTGGCACTATAGGAAACACAGTAGAGTAGAAGAATGCTCTTTTCTCTAAAGCAGAGTGTGTATCTTGTAAGGCGAGCTAGTGTTTGTTTCCCAGTCCTAAATGGAGGTGAAACACATGCAGTTTCTGGTCCTATGAGCAAGAGTTGTTTTATGGTAAGAATAGTCACTATTGTGCTACCATTGCCATACACAGTGCAAATAGCACTCGCGTCTGATCCCAGCAAGTACAGAGTATCGTACTGAAGAGGAGCTACTGGTCTTTCAGTTTCCTAAGCAGAGTTGAACTAGATATGCCCCATGTGTGTAGGAAGCACAGTTCTTTTATTCTGAGCAAGTTCACCGTTCTGGCCCTATGGGAAAAACAGTAGAGTAGAAGAATGCTCTTTTCTCAAAAGCAGAGTGTGTTTCTTATAGGGCAAGCTAGCGTTTGTTTCCTAGTCCTAAATGGAGTTGAATCACATACAGTTTCTGGTCCTACGCACAAGAGTTGTTTTCTGGTAAGGAAAGTCACTATTGCGCGCCCATTGCCATATACAGTGCAAATAGCACTCGCGTCTGTTCCCAGCAAGTACAGTGTTGGACTGAAGAGGAGCTACTGTTCTTGTCAGGTTCCTAATCAGAGTTGAACTACATATGGTCCGTGTGTGTAGGAAGCACAGTTCTTTTGCTCTGAGCAAGCTCACTGTTTTTACCCCATAGGAAACACAGTAGAGTAGAAGACTGCTCCTGTCTCTAAAGAAGAGTGTGTTTCTTGTAAGGCGAGCTAGCGTTTGTTTCCCAGTCCTAAATGGAGTAGAATATCATGACGTTTCTGGTCCTATGAGCAAGAGTTGTTTTATGGTAAGGAAAGTCACTATTGCACTCCTATTGCCATATACAGTGCAAATAGCACTCGCGTCTGTGCGCAGCAAGTACAGTGTATCGGACTGAAGAGGAGCTACTGTTCTTGTCAGTTTCCTAAGCAGAGGTGAACTAGATATGGCCCGTGTGTGTAGGAAGCACAGTTCTTTTGTTCTGAGCAAGCTCACTGTTCGGACCCCATAGGAAACACAGTAGAGTAGAAGAGTGCTCTTTTCTCAAAAGCAGAGTATGTTTCATGTAAGGCGAGGTAGCATTTGTTTCCCAGTCTTAAATGGAGTTGAATCACATGCAGTTACTGGTCCTATGAGCAAGATTTGTTTTCTGGTAAGGAAAGTCACTATTGCGCTCCCATTGACATACACAGTGCAAATAGCCCTGGCGTCTGTTCCCAGCAAGTACAGTGTATCAGACTGAAGAGTAGCTACTGTTCTTGTCAGTTTCCTAAGCAGAGTTGAACTAGATATGGCCCGTGTGCGTAGGAAGCTCAGTTCATATGTTCTGAGCAAGCTCACTGTTCTGGACCTATAGGAAACACAGTAGAGTAGAAGAGTGCTCTTTTCTCTAAAGCAGGGTGTGTTTCTTGTAAGGCAAGCTAGCGTTTTTTTCCCAGTCCTAAATGGAGTTGAATCACATGCAGTTTCAGGTCCTAGGAGCAAGAGTTGTTTTCTGGTAAGGAAAGTCACTATTGCGCTCCCATTGCCATACACAGTGCAAATAGCACTCGCGTCTGTTCCCAGCAAGTACAGTGTATTGGACTGAAGAGGATTTACTGTTCTTTTCAGTTTCCTAAGCAGAGTTGACCTAGATATGGCCCATGTGTGTAGGAAGCACAGTTCTTTTGTTCTGAGCAAGCTCACTGTTCTGGCCCTATAGGAAACACAGTAGAGTAGAAGAATGCTCTTTTCTCTAAAGCAGAGTGTGTATCTTGTAAGGTGAGCTTGCGTTTGTTTCCCAGTCCTAAATGGAGGTGAAACACATGCAGTTTCTGGTCCTATGAGCAAGAGTTGTTTTATGGTAAGAATAGTCACTATTGCACTGCCATTGCCATACACAGGACAAATAGCACTGGCGTTGTTCCCAGCAAGTACAGTGTATTGGACTAAAGGGGATCTACTGTTCTTGTCAGGTTCCTAAGCAGAGTTGAACTAGATATGGCCCGTGTGTGTAGGAAGCAGAGTTATTATGTTCTGAGCAAGCTCACTGTTCTGGCCCTATAGGAAACACAGTAGAGTAGAAGAGTGTTCTTTTCTCTAAAGCCGACTGTGTTTCTTGTAGGGCGAGCTAGCGTTTGTTTCCTAGTCCTAAATGGAGTTGAATCACATGCAGTTTCTGGTCCTACGCACAAGAGTTGTTTTCTGGTAAGGAAAGTCACTATTGCGCGCCCATTGCCATACACAGTGCAAATAGCACTCGCGTCTGTTCCCTGAAAGTACAGTGTTGGACTGAAGAGGAGCTACTGTTCTTGTCAGGTTCCTAAGCAGAGTTGAACTACATATGGTCCGTGTGTGTAGGAAGCACAGTTCTTTTGTTCTGAGCAAGCTCACTGTTTGGACCCCATAGGAAACACAGTAGAGTAGAAGACTGCTCCTTTCTCTAAAGCAGAGTGTGTTTCTTGTAAGGCAAGCTAGCGTTTGTTTCCCAGTCCTAAATGGAGTAGAATATCATGCCGTTTCTGGTCCTATGAGCAAGAGATGTTTTCTGGTAAGGAAAGTCACTATTGCACTGCCATTGCCATACACAGGACAAATAGCACTGGCGTCTGTTGCCAGCAAGTACAGTGTATTGGACTGAAGAGGATCTACTGTTCTTGTTAGGTTCGTAAGCAGACTTGAACTAGATATGGCCGTGTGTGTAGGAAGCACAATTTTTTTTGTTCTGAGCAAGCTCACTGTTTGGACCCCATAGGAAACACAGTAGAGTAGAAGAGTGCTCTTTTCTCAAAAGACGACTGCGTTTCTTATAAGGCGAGCTAGCTTTTGTTTCCTACTCCTAAATGGAGTTGAATCACATGCAGTTTCTGGTCCTACGAGCAAGAGTTGTTTTGTGGTAAGGAAAGTCACTATTGCACTCCTATTGCCATATACAGTGCAAATAGCACTCGCGTCTGTTACCAGCAAGTACAGTGTATCGGACTGAAGAGGAGCTACTGTTCTTGTCAGTTTCCTAAGCAGAGGTGAACTAGATATGGCCAGTGTGTAGGAAGCACAGTTCTTTTGTTCTGAGCAAGCTCACTGTTCTGGCCCCATAGGAAACACAGTAGAGTAGAAGAATGCTCTTTTCTAAAAGCAGAGTGTGTATCTTGTAAGGCGAGCTAGCGTTTGTTTCCCAGTCCTAAATGGAGTTGAATCCCATGCAGTTTCTGGTCCTACGAGCAAGAGTTGTTTTCTGTGAAGGAAAGCCACTATTGCGCTCCCATTGCCATACACAGTGCAGGTAGCACTCCCATCTGTTCCTAGCAAGTATAGTGTATTGGACTGAAGAGGAGCTACTGTTCTTCTCAGTTTCCTAAGCAGAGTTGAACTAGATATGGCCCGTGTGTGTAGGAAGCACAGTTCTTTTGTTCTGAGCAAGCTCACTGTTCTGGCCCTATGGGAAACACAGTAGATTAGAAGAGTGTTCTTTTCTCAAAAGCAGAGTTTGTTTCTTGTAAGGCGAGCTAGGGTTTGTTTCCCAGTCCTAAATGGAGTTGAATCACATGCAGTTTCTGGTCCTACGAGCAAGAGTTGTTTTCTGGTAAGGAAAGTCACTGTTGCGCTACCATTGCCACACAGTGCAAATAGCACTCCCTTATCTTCCTAGCAAGTATAGTGTATTGGACTGAAGAGGAGCGACTGTTCTTCTCAGTTTCCTAAGCAGAGTTGAACTAGATATGGCCCGTGTGTGTAGGAAGCACAGTTATTATGTTCTGAGCAAGCTCACTGTTCTGGCCCTATAGGAAACACAGTAGAGTAGAAGAGTGCTCTTTTCTCAAAAGCAGGGTGTGTTTCTTGTAAGGCGAGCTAGAGTTTGTTTCCCAGGCCTAAATGGAGTTGAGTCACATCCAGTTTTTTGTCCTACGAGCAAGTGTTGTTTTCTGGTAAGACGAGTCACTATTGTGCTCCCATTGCCATACGCAGTGCAAATAGCACTCGCGTCTGTTCCCAGCAAGTACAGTGTATCGGACTGAAGAGGATCTATTGTTCTTTTCAGTTTCCTAAGCAGAGTTGACCTAGATATGGCCCATGTGTGTAGGAAGCACAGTTCTTTTGTTCTGAGCAAGCTCACTGTTTGGACCCCATAGGAAACACAGTAGAGTAGAAGAGTACTCTTTTCTCAAAAGCAGAGTGTGTTTCATGTAAGGCAAGCTAGCATTTGTTTGCCAGTCCTAAATGGAGTTGAATCACATGCACTTTCTGGTCCTACGAGCAAGAGTTGTTTTCTGGTAAGGAAAGTCCCTATTGCACTCCCATTGCCATATACAGTGCAAATAGCACTGGCATCTGTTTCCAGCAAATACAGTGTATCGGACTGAAGAGGAGCTACTGTTCTTGTCAGTTTCCTAAGCAGAGTTGAACTAGATATGGGCCGTGTGTAGGAAGCACAGTTCTTTTGTTCTGAGCAAGCTCACTGTTCTTGCCCTATAGGAAACACAGTAGAGTAGAAGAGTGCTCTTTTCTCTAAAGCAGAGTGTGTTTCTTGTAAGGCGCGCTAGCATTTGTTTCCCAGTCCGAAATGGAGTTGAAACACATGCAGTTTCTGGTCCTACGAGCAAGAGTTGTTTTATGGTAAGAATAGTCACTATTGTGCTGTCATTGCCATACACAGGAAAAATAGCACTGGCGTCTGTTCCCAGCATGTACAGTGTATTGGACTAAGGGGGATCTACTGTTCTTGTCAGGTTCCTAAGCAGAGTTGAACTAGATATGGCCCGTGTGTGTAGGAAGCACACTTATTGTGTTCTGAGCAAGCTCACTGTTCTGGCCCTATAGGAAACACAGTAGAGTAGAAGAGTGCTCTTTTCTCTAAAGCAGAGTGTGTTTCTTGTAAGGCAAGCTAGCGTTTTTTTCCCAGTCCTAAATCAAGTTGAATCACATGCAGTTTCTGGTCCTACGAGCAAGAGTTGTTTTCTGTTAAGGAAAGTCACTATTGCGCTCCCATTGGCATACACAGTGCAAATAGCACTCGCGTCTGATCCCAGCAAGTACAGTGTATCGGACTGAAGAGGGGCTACTGGTCTTGCAGTTTCCTAAGCAGAGTTGAACTAGATATGCCCCGTGTGTGTAGGAAGCACAGTTCTTTTGTTCTGAGCAAGTTCACCATTCTGGCCCTATGGGAAACACAGTAGAGTAGAAGAATGCTCTTTTCTCAAAAGCAGAGTGTGTTTCTTGTAAGGCGAGCTAGAGTTTGTTTCCCAATCCTAAATGAAGTTGAGTCACATGCAGTTTTTTGTCCTATGTGCAAGAGTTGTTTTCTGGTAAGGCGAGTCACTATTGTGCTCCCATTGCCATACACAGTGCAAATAGCACTCGCGTCTGTTCCCAGCAAGTACAGTGTATTGGACTGAATAGGATCTACTGTTCTTTTCAGTTTCCTAAGCAGAGGTGAACTAGATATTGCCCATGTGTGTAGGAAGCACAGTTCTTTTGTTCTGAGCAAGCTCACTGTTCGGACCCCATAGGAAACACAGTAGAGTAGAAGAGTGCTCTTTTCTCAAAAGCAGAGTGTGTTTCATGTAAGGCGAGGTAGCATTTGTTTCCCAGTCTTAAATGGAGTTGAATCACATGCAGTTACTGGTCCTATGAGCAAGAGTTGTTTTCTGGTAAGGAAAGTCACTATTGCGCTCCCATTGACATACACAGTGCAAATAGCACTCGCGTCTGTTCCCAGCAAGTACAGTGTATCGGACTGAAGAGGAGCTACTGTTCTTGTCAGTTGGCTAAGCAGAGTTGAACTAGATATGGCCCATGTGCGTAGGAAGCTCAGTTCTTATGTTCTGAGCAAGCTCACTGTTCTGGCCCGATAGGAAACACAGTAGAGTAGAAGAGTGTTCTTTTCTCTAAAGCAGAGTGTGTTTCTTGTAAGGCGAGCTAGCGTTTGTTTCCTAGTCCTAAATGGAGTTGAATCACATGTAGTTTCAGGTCCTACGCACAAGAGTTGTTTTCTTTTAAGGAAAGTCACTATTGCGCGCCCATTTCCATACACAGTGCAAATAGCACTCGCGTCTCTTCCCAGCAAGTACAGTGTATTGGACTGAAGAGGAGCTACTGTTCTTGTCAGTTTCCTAAGCAGAGGTGAACTAGATATGGCCCGTGTGTAGGAAGCACAGTTCTTTTGTTCTGAGCAAGCTCACTGTTCTGGCCCTATAGGAAACACAGTAGAGTAGAAGAATGCTCTTTTCTCTAAAGCAGAGTGTGTATCTTGTAAGGCGAGCTAACGTTTCTTTCCCAGTCCTAAATGGAGGTGAAACACATGCAGTTTCTGGTCCTATGAGCAAGAGTTGTTTTATTGTAAGAATAGTCACTATTGCGCTGCCATTGCCATACACACAACAAATAGCACTGGCGTCTGTTCCCAGCAAGTACAGTGTATTGGACTAAAGGGTATCTACTGTTCTTGTCAGGTTCCTAAGCAGAGTTGAACTAGATATGGCCCGTGTGTGTAGGAAGCACAGTTCATATGTTCTGAGCAAGCTCACTGTTCTGGCCCTATAGGAAACACAGTATAGTAGAAGAGTGTTCTTTTCTCTAAAGCCGACTGTGTTTCTTGTAGGGCGAGCTAGCGTTTGTTTCCTAGTCCTAAATGGAGTTGAATCACATGTAGTTTCAGGTCCTACGCACAAGAGTTGTTTTCTTTTAAGGAAAGTCACTATTGCGCGCCCATTTCCATACACAGTGCAAATAGCACTCGCGTCTGTTCCCAGCAAGTACAGTGTATTGGACTGAAGAGGAGCTACTGTTCTTTTCAGTTTCCTAAGCAGAGTTGACCTAGATATGGCCCATGTGTGTAGGAAGCACAGTTCTTTTGTTCTGAGCAAGCTCACTGTTTGGACCCCATAGGAAACACAGTAGAGTAGAAAAGTACTCTTTTCTCAAATGCAGAGTGTGTTTCATGTAAGGCGAGCTAGCATTTGTTTGCCAGTCCTAAATGGAGTTGAATCACATGCACTTTCTGGTCCTACGAGCAAGAGTTGTTTGCTGGTAAGGAAAGTCCCTATTGTGCTCCCATTGCCATATACAGTGCAAATAGCACTGGCGTCTGTTCCCAGCAAGTACAGTGTATTGGACTAAAGGGTATTCTACTGTTCTTGTCAGGTTCCTAAGCAGAGTTGAACTAGATATAGCCCGTGTGTGTAGGAAGCACAGTTATTATGTTCTGAGCAAGCTCACTGTTCTGGCCCTATAGGAAACACAGTAGAGTAGAAGAGTGCTCTTTTCTCAAAAGCAGAGTGTGTTTCATGTAACGCTTGGTAGCATTTGTTTTCCAGTCTTAAATGGAGTTGAATCACATGCAGATACTGGTCCTATGAGCAAGATTTGTTTTCTGGTAAGGAAAGTCACTATGGCGCTCCCATTGACATACACAGTGCAAATAGCCCTGGCGTCTGTTCCCAGCAAGTACAGTGTATTGGACTGAAGAGGATCTATTGTTCTTGTCAGTTTCCTAAGCAGAGTTGAACTAGATATAGCCCGTGTGTGTAGGAAGCACAGTTCTTTTATTCTGAGCAAGCTCACTGTTCTGGCCCTATAGGAAACCCAATAGAGTAGAAGAGTGCTCTTGACTCAAAAGCAGAGTGTGTTTCTTGTAAGGCGACCTAGCTTTTTTTTCCCAGTCCAAAATGGAGTTGAATAACATGCAGTTTCTGGTTTTTCGAGCAAGAGTTGTTTTCTGATAAGAAGAGTAACTATTGCGCTCCCATTGTCATACACAAGGCAAATAGCACTGGCGACTGTTCCCAGCATGTACAGTGTATTGGACTGAGGAGGATCTACTGTTCTTGTCAGTTGGCTAAGCAAAATTGAACTAGATATGGCCGTGTGTGTAGGAAGCACAGTTCTTTTCTTCTGAGGAAGCTCACTGTTCAAACCCCATAGGAAACACAGTAGAGTAGAAGAGTGCTCTTTTCTCTAAAGCAGAGTGTGTTTCTTGTAAGGCGAGCTAGCGTTTGTTTCCCAGTCCTAAATGGAGTTGAGTCACATGCAGTTTCTGGTCCTACGAGCAAGAGTCGTTTTCTGGTAAGAAGAGTCACTATTGCGCTCCCTTTGTCATACATAGGGCAAATAGCACTGGCGTCTGTTCCCAGCATGTACAGTGTATTGGACTGAAGAGGATCTACTGTTATTGTCAGTTTCCTAAGTAGAATTGAACTAGATATGGCCGTATGTGTAGGAAGCACAGTTCTTTGTTCAGAGCAAGCTCACTGTTCAGACTTCATAGGAAACACAGTAGAGTAGAAGAGTGCTCTTTTTTCAAAAGCAGAGTGTGTTTCTTGTAAGGCGAGCTAGCATTTGATTCACAGTCCTAAATGGAGTTGAATCACATGCAGTTTCTGGTCCTATGAGCAAGAGTTGTTTTCTGGTAAAAAGAGTCACTATTGCGCTCCCATTGCCATACACAGTACAAATTGCACTCGCGTCTGTTGCCAGCAAGTACAGTGTATTGGACTGAAGAAGAGCTACTGTTCTTGTCAGTTTCCTAAGCAGAGGTGAACTAGATATGGCCCGTGTGTAGGAAGCACAGTTCTTTTGTTCTGAGCAAGCTCACTGTTCTGGCCCTATAGGAAACACAGTAGAGTAGAAGAATGCTCTTTTCTCTAAAGCAGAGTGTGTATCTTGTAAGGCGAGCTAACGTTTCTTTCCCAGTCCTAAATGGAGGTGAAACACATGCAGTTTCTGGTCCTATGAGCAAGAGTTGTTTTATTGTAAGAATAGTCACTATTGCGCTGCCATTGCCATACACACAACAAATAGCACTGGCGTCTGTTCCCAGCAAGTACAGTGTATTGGACTAAAGGGTATCTACTGTTCTTGTCAGGTTCCTAAGCAGAGTTGAACTAGATATGGCCCGTGTGTGTAGGAAGCACAGTTCATATGTTCTGAGCAAGCTCACTGTTCTGGCCCTATAGGAAACACAGTATAGTAGAAGAGTGTTCTTTTCTCTAAAGCCGACTGTGTTTCTTGTAGGGCGAGCTAGCGTTTGTTTCCTAGTCCTAAATGGAGTTGAATCACATGTAGTTTCAGGTCCTACGCACAAGAGTTGTTTTCTTTTAAGGAAAGTCACTATTGCGCGCCCATTTCCATACACAGTGCAAATAGCACTCGCGTCTGTTCCCAGCAAGTACAGTGTATTGGACTGAAGAGGAGCTACTGTTCTTTTCAGTTTCCTAAGCAGAGTTGACCTAGATATGGCCCATGTGTGTAGGAAGCACAGTTCTTTTGTTCTGAGCAAGCTCACTGTTTGGACCCCATAGGAAACACAGTAGAGTAGAAAAGTACTCTTTTCTCAAATGCAGAGTGTGTTTCATGTAAGGCGAGCTAGCATTTGTTTGCCAGTCCTAAATGGAGTTGAATCACATGCACTTTCTGGTCCTACGAGCAAGAGTTGTTTGCTGGTAAGGAAAGTCCCTATTGTGCTCCCATTGCCATATACAGTGCAAATAGCACTGGCGTCTGTTCCCAGCAAGTACAGTGTATTGGACTAAAGGGTATTCTACTGTTCTTGTCAGGTTCCTAAGCAGAGTTGAACTAGATATAGCCCGTGTGTGTAGGAAGCACAGTTATTATGTTCTGAGCAAGCTCACTGTTCTGGCCCTATAGGAAACACAGTAGAGTAGAAGAGTGCTCTTTTCTCAAAAGCAGAGTGTGTTTCATGTAACGCTTGGTAGCATTTGTTTTCCAGTCTTAAATGGAGTTGAATCACATGCAGATACTGGTCCTATGAGCAAGATTTGTTTTCTGGTAAGGAAAGTCACTATGGCGCTCCCATTGACATACACAGTGCAAATAGCCCTGGCGTCTGTTCCCAGCAAGTACAGTGTATTGGACTGAAGAGGATCTATTGTTCTTGTCAGTTTCCTAAGCAGAGTTGAACTAGATATAGCCCGTGTGTGTAGGAAGCACAGTTCTTTTATTCTGAGCAAGCTCACTGTTCTGGCCCTATAGGAAACCCAATAGAGTAGAAGAGTGCTCTTGACTCAAAAGCAGAGTGTGTTTCTTGTAAGGCGACCTAGCTTTTTTTTCCCAGTCCAAAATGGAGTTGAATAACATGCAGTTTCTGGTTTTTCGAGCAAGAGTTGTTTTCTGATAAGAAGAGTAACTATTGCGCTCCCATTGTCATACACAAGGCAAATAGCACTGGCGACTGTTCCCAGCATGTACAGTGTATTGGACTGAGGAGGATCTACTGTTCTTGTCAGTTGGCTAAGCAAAATTGAACTAGATATGGCCGTGTGTGTAGGAAGCACAGTTCTTTTCTTCTGAGGAAGCTCACTGTTCAAACCCCATAGGAAACACAGTAGAGTAGAAGAGTGCTCTTTTCTCTAAAGCAGAGTGTGTTTCTTGTAAGGCGAGCTAGCGTTTGTTTCCCAGTCCTAAATGGAGTTGAGTCACATGCAGTTTCTGGTCCTACGAGCAAGAGTCGTTTTCTGGTAAGAAGAGTCACTATTGCGCTCCCTTTGTCATACATAGGGCAAATAGCACTGGCGTCTGTTCCCAGCATGTACAGTGTATTGGACTGAAGAGGATCTACTGTTATTGTCAGTTTCCTAAGTAGAATTGAACTAGATATGGCCGTATGTGTAGGAAGCACAGTTCTTTGTTCAGAGCAAGCTCACTGTTCAGACTTCATAGGAAACACAGTAGAGTAGAAGAGTGCTCTTTTTTCAAAAGCAGAGTGTGTTTCTTGTAAGGCGAGCTAGCATTTGATTCACAGTCCTAAATGGAGTTGAATCACATGCAGTTTCTGGTCCTATGAGCAAGAGTTGTTTTCTGGTAAAAAGAGTCACTATTGCGCTCCCATTGCCATACACAGTACAAATTGCACTCGCGTCTGTTGCCAGCAAGTACAGTGTATTGGACTGAAGAAGAGCTACTGTTCTTGTCAGTTTCCTAAGCAGAGGTGAACTAGATATGGCCCGTGTGTAGGAAGCACAGTTCTTTTGTTCTGAGCAAGCTCACTGTTCGGACCTAATAGGAAACACAGTAGAGTAGAAGAGTGCTCTTTTTTCAAAAGCAGAGTGTGTTTCTTGTAAGGCGACCTAGCTTTTTTTTTCCCAGTCCTAAATGGAGTTGAATCACATGCAGTTTCTGGTTTTTCGAGCAAGAGTTGTTTTCTTGTAAGAAGAGTAACTATTGCGCTCCCATTGTCATACACAGGACAAATAGCACTGGCGACTGTTCCCAGCATGTGCAGTGTATTGGACTGAAGAAGATCTACTGTTCTTGTCAGTTTGCTAAGCAGAATTGAACTAGATATGGCCATGTGTGTAGGAAGCACAGTTCTTTTGATCTGAGGAAGCTCAATGTTCTGGCCCTATAGGAAACACAGTAGAGTAGAAGAGTGCTCTTTTCTCAAAAGCAGAGTGTGTTTCTTGTAAGGCGAGCTAGCGTTTGTTTCCCAGTCCTAAATGGAGTTGAATCACATGCAGTTTCTGGTCCTACAAGCAAGAGTTGTTTTCTGGGAAGGAAAGCCACTATTGCGCTCCCATTGCCATACACAGTGCAAATAGCACTCCCGTCTGTTCCTAGCAAGTATAGTGTATTGGACTGAAGAGGAGCTACTGTTCTTCTCAGTTTCCTAAGCAGAGTTGAACTAGATATGGCCCGTGTGTGTAGGAAGCACAGTTCTTTTGTTCTGAGCAAGCTCACTGTTCTGGCCCTATGGGAAACACAGTAGAGTAGAAGAGTGTTCTTTTCTCAAAAGCAGAGTTTGTTTCTTGTAAGGCGAGCTAGCATTTGTTTCCCAGTCCGAAATGGACTTGAATCACATGCAGTTTCTGGTCCTATGAACAAGAGTTGTTTTCTGGTAAGGAAAGTCACGATTGTGCTCCCATTGCCATACACAGTGCAAAGAGCACTCGCGTCTGTTCCCAGCAAGTACAGTGTTGGACTGAAGAGGAGCTACTGTTCTTGTCATGTTCCTAAGCAGAGTTGAACTACATATGGTCCGTGTGTGTAGGAAGCACAGTTCTTTTGTTCTGAGCAAGCTCACT
>NW_026737555.1:0-37395 GCF_949786415.1 Peromyscus eremicus | reverse complement strand
GAAGAGAAGCTACGGTTCTTGTCAGTTTCCTAAACAGAATTGAATGAGATATGTCCCGTGTCTGTAGGAAGCACAGTTCTTTTGTTCTGAGCAAGCTCACTGTTTGGAACCCATAGGAAACACAGTAGAGTAGAAGAGTGCTCTTTTCTCAAAGCAGAGTGTGTTTCTTGTAAGGCAAGCTAGCGTTTGCTTCCCAGTCCTAAGTGGAGTTGAGTCACATGCAGTTTTTGTCCTACGAGCAAGAGTTGTTTTCTGGTAAGACGAGGCACTATTGTGCTCCAATTGACATACACAGTGCAAATAGCACTCGCGTCTGTTCCCAGCAAGCACAGTGTATTGGACTGAAGAGGAGCTACTGTTCTTGTCAGTTTCCTAAGCAGAGTTGAATTAGATATGGCCCTTGTGTGTAGGAAGCACAGTTCTTTTGTTCTGAACAAGCTCACTGTTCAGACCCCGTAGGAAGCACAGTAGAGTAGAAGAGTGCTCTTTGCTCAAAAGCAGAGTGTGTTTCATGTAAGGCGAGCTAGCATTTGTTTCCTAGTACTAAATGGAGTAGAATCACATGCAGTTTCGGGTCCTAGGATCAAGAGTTGTTTTCTGTTAAGGAAAGTCACTATTGCGTTCCATTGCCATAGACAGTGCAAATAGCACTCGCGTCTGTACCCAGCAAGTACAGTGTATTGTACTGAAGAGGAGCTACTGTTCTTGTCAGTTTCATAAGCAGAGTTGAACGAGATATGGCCCGTGTGTGGAGGAAGCACAGTTTTCTTGTTGTGAGCAAGCTCACTGTTCTGGCCCTATAGGAAACACAGTAGATTAGAAGAGTGCTCTTTTGTCTAAAGCAGAGTGTGTTTCTTGTAAGGCGAGCTCGCGTTTGTTTCCCAGTCCTAAATGGAGTTGAGTCACAGGCAGATTTTGTTCCTACGAGCAAGAGTTGTTTTCTGGTAAGAAGAGTCACTATTGTGCTCCAAATGCCATACAAAGTGCAAATAGCACTCGCGTCTGTTCCCAGCAAGTACAGTGTATTGGACTGAATAGGCGCTACTGTTCTTGTCAGTTTCCCCAGCAGAGTTGAACTAGATATGGTCCATGTGTGTAGGAAGCACAGTTCTTTAGTTCTGAGCAAGCTCACTGTTCGGACCCCTTAGGAAACACAGTAGAGTAGAACAGTGCTCTTTTCTCAAAAGCATAGTGTGTTTCTTGTAAGGCGATCTAGCATTTGTTTCCTAGTCCTAAATGGACTTGAATCACATGCAGTTTCTGGTCCTACGAGCAAGAGTTGTTTTCTGGTAAGGAAAGTCACTATTGTGCTCCCATTACCATACACATTACAAATAGTACTCGCGTCTGTTCCCACCAATTACAGTGTAGCGGACTGAAGAGGAGCTACTGTTCTTGTCAGTTTCCTAAGCAGAGTTGAACTAGATATATCCCGTGTGAAGGAAGCACAGTTCTTTTGTTCTGAGCAAGCTCACTGTTCTAGCCCTATACGAAACACAGTAGAGTAGAAGAGTGCTCTTTTCTCTAAAGCAGAGTGTGTTTCTTGTAAGGCGAGCTAGCGTTTGTTTCCCAGTCCTAAATGGAGTTGAATCACATGAAGTTTCTGTTCCTACGAGCAAGGGTTGTTTTCTGGTAAGAAGAGTCACTATTGCGCTGCCATTGCCATACACAGGACAAATAGCACTATAGTCTCTTTCCAGAAGTACAGTGTATTGGACTGAAGAGGAGCTACTGTTCTTGTCAGGTACCTAAGCAGAATTGATCTAAGTATGGTGGTGTGTATAGGAAGCACAGTTTTTTTGTTCTGAGCAAGCTCACTGTTCGGACCTCATAGGAATCACAGAAGAATAGAAGAGTGCTCTTTTCTCTAAAGCAGAGTGTGTTTCTTGTAAGGCGAGCTGGCGTTTGTTTACTAGTCCTAAATGGAGTTCAATCACATGCAGTTTCCGGTCCTATGAGCAAGAGTTGTTTTCTGGTAAGGAAAGTCACAATTGTGCTCCCATTGCCATACACAGTGCAAATAGCACTCGCGTCTGTTCCCAGCAAGTACAGTGTATAGGACTGAAGAGGAGCTACTGTTCTTGTCAGTTTCCTAAGCAGAGTTGAACTAGATATGGCCCATGTGTGCAGGAAGCACAGTTCTTTTGTTCTGAGCAAGCTCACTGTTCGGACCCCATAGGAAACACAGTAGAGTAGAAGAGTGCTCTTTTCTCAAAAGCAGAGTGTGTTTCATGTAAGGCTTGCTAGCATTTGTTGCCCAGTCCTAAATGGAGTTGAATCACATGCAGTTTCTGGTCCTATGAGCAAGAGTTGTTTTCTGGTAAGGAAAGTCACTATTGCGCTCCCATTGCCATCCACAGTGCATATAGCACTCGCGTCTGTTCCCAGCAAGTACAGTGTATCGGACTGAAGAGGAGATACTGTTCTTGTCAGTTTTCTAAGCAGAGTTGAACTAGATATGGCCCGTGTGTAGGAAGCACAGTTCTTTTGTTCTGAGCAAGCTCACTCTTCTAGCCCTATAGGAAACACAGTAGAGTAGAAGAGTGCTCTTTTCTCTAAAGCAGAGTGTGTTTCTTGTAAGGCGAGCTAGCGTTTGTTTCGCAGTCTTAAATGGAGTTGAATCACATGCAGTTTCTGGTCCTACGAGCAATAGTTGTTATCCGGTAAGGAAAGTCACTATTGCGCTCCCATTGCCATACACAGTGCAAATAGCACTCGCGTCTGTTCCCAGCAATTACAGTGTATCGGACTGAAGAGGAGCTACTGTTCTTGTCAGTTTCCTAAGCAGAGTTGAACTAGATATGGCCCGTTCATGTAGCAAGCACAGTTCTTTTGTTCTGAGCAAGCTCACTGTTCGGACCCCATAGGAAACACAGAAGAGTAGAAGAGTGCTCTTTTCTCAAAAGCAGAATGTGTTTATTGTAAGGCGAGCTAGCATTTGGTTCCCAGTCCTAAATGGAGTTGAATCACATGCAGTTTCTGGTCCTACGAGCAAGAGTTGTTTTCTGGGGAAGAAAGTCATTATTGCACTCCTATTGCCATACACAGTGCAAATATCACTCGCATCTGTTCCCAGCAAGTACAGTGTATTGAAATGAAGAGGACCTACTGTTCTTGTCAGTTTCCTAAGCAGAGTTGAACTAGATATGGCCCGTGTGTGTAGAAAGCACAGTTCTTTTGTTCTGAGCAAGCTCACTGTTCTGGCCCTATAGGAAACACAGTAGAGTAGAAGAGTGCTCTTTTCTCTAAAGCAGAGTGTGTTTCTTGTAAGGCGAGCTAGCCTTTCTTTTCCAGACCTAAATGGAGTTGAATCACATGCAGTTTCTGGTCCTACGAGCAAGAATTGTTTTATGTTAAGAAGAGTCACTGTTGCGCTGAAATTGCCATACACAGGACAAATAGCACTGGCGTCTGTTCCCAGCAAGTACAGTGTATTGGACTGAAGAGGATCTACTGTTCTTGTCTGGTTCCTAAACAGAATTGAACTAAATATGGCCGTGTGTGTAGGAAGCACAGTTCTTTTGTTCTGAGCAAGCTCACTCTTCAGACCCCGTAGGAAACACAGTAGAGTAGAAGAGTGCTCTTTTCTCAAAAGCAGAGTGTGTTTCTTGTAAGGCGAGCTAGCCTTTGTTTCCCAGTCCTAAATGGAGATGAGTCACATGCAGTTTCTGGTCCTACGAGCAAGAGTTGTTTTCTGGTAAGGAAAGTCACTATTGCGCTCCCATTGCCATACACAGTGCAAATAGCACTCGCGTCTGTTCCCAGCAAGTACAGTGTATCGGACTGAAGAGGAGCTACTGTTCTTGTCAGTTTCCTAAGCAGAGTTGAACTAGATATGTCCCGTGTGTGTAGGAAGCACAGTTCTTTGGTTCTGAGCAAGCTCACTGTTCGGACCCCATAGGAAACATAGTAGAGTAGATGAGTGCTCTTTTCTCAAAAGCAGAGTGTGTTTCATGTAAGGCTTGCTAGCATTTGTTTCCCATTCCTAAATGGAGTTGAATCACATGCAGTTTCTGGTCCTAAGAGCAAGAGTTGTTTTCTGGTAAGAAGAGTCACTATTGCGCTGCCATTGCCATACACAGGACAAACAGCACTGTTGTCTCTTTCCAGCAGTACAGTGTATTGGACTGAAGAGGAGCTACTGTTCTTGTCAGGTACCTAAGCAGAATTGAACTAAGTATGGCGGTGTGTGTAGGAAGCACGGTTTTTTTGTTCTCAGCAAGCTCACTGTTCAGACCTCATAGGAATCACAGAAGAGTAGAAGAGTGCTCTTTTCTCTAAAGCAGAGTGTGTTTCTTTTAAGGTGATTTGGCGTTTGTTTCCTAGTCCTAAATGGAGTTCAATCACAGGCAGTTTCTGGTCCTACGAGCAAGAGTTGTTTTCTGGTAAGGAAAGTCACTTTTGCACTCCCATTGCCATAAACAGTGCAAATAGCATTCGCATCTGTTCCCAGCAAGTACAGTGTATTGAACTGAAGAGGTGCTACTGTTCTTGTCAGTTTCCTAAGCAGAGTTGAACTAGATATGGCCCGTGTGTGTAGGAAGCACAGTACTTTCGTTCTGAGCAAGCTCACTGTTCTGGCCCTATAGGAAACACAGTAGAGTAGAAGAGTGCTCTTTTCTCTAAAGCAGAGTATGTTTCTTGTAAGGCGAGCTAGCGTTTGTTTCCCAGTCCTAAATGGAGTTGAATCACATGCAGTTTCTGGTCCTACGAGCAAGAGTTGTTTTCTGGGGAAGAAAGTCACTATTGCACTCCCATTGCCATACACAGTGCAAATAGCACTCGCATCTGTTCCCAGCAAGTACAGTTTATCGGACTGAAGAGGAGCTACTGTTCTTGTCAGTTTCCTAAGCAGAGTTGAACTAGATATGGCCCGTTCGTGTAGGAAGCACAGTTCCTTTGTTCTGAGCAAGCTCACTGTTCGGACCCCATAGGAAACACAGTAGAGTAGAAGAGTGCTCTTTTCTCAAAAGCAGAATGTGTTTCATGTAAGGCGAGCTAGCATTTGTTTCCCAGTCCTAAATGGAGTTGAATCACATGCAGTTTCTGGTCCTACGAGCAAGAGTTGTTTTCTGGGGAAGAAAGTCACTATTGCACTCCCATTGCCATACACAGTGCAAATAGCACTCGCATCTGTTCCCAGCAAGTACAGTGTATTGAACTGAAGAGGAGCTACTGTTCTTGTCAGTTTCTTAAGCAGAGTTGAACTAGATATGGCCCGTGTGTGTAGGAAGCACAGTTCTTTTGTTCTGGGCAAGCTCACTGTTCTGGCCCTATAGGAAACACAGTAGAGTCGAAGTGTGCTCTTTTCTCTAAAGCAGAGAGTGTTTCTTGTAAGGCGAGCTAGCGTTTGTTTCCCAGTCCTAAATGGAGTTGAATGACATGCAGTTTCTGGTCCTACGAGCAAGAGTTGTTTTCTGGTAAGAAGAGTCACTATTGCGCTGCCATTGCCATACACAGGACAAATAGTACTGTAGTATCTTTCCAGCAGTACAGTGTATTGGACTGAAGAGGAGCTACTGTTCTTGTCAGGTACCTTAAGCAGAATTGAACTAAGTATGGTGGTGTGTTTAGGAAGCACAGTTTTTTTGTTCTGAGCAAGCTCACTGTTCGGACCTCATAGGAATCACAGAAGAGTAGAAGAGTGCTCTTTTCTCTAAAGCAGAGTGTGTTTCTTGTAAGGCGAGCTGGCGATTGTTTCTTAGTCCTAAATGGAGTTCAATCACAGGCAGTTTCCCGTCCTATGAGCAAGAGTTGTTTTCTGGTAAGGAAAGTCACTATTGTGCTCCCATTGCCATACACAGTGTAAATAGCACTCACTTCTGTTCCCAGCAAGTACAGTGTATTGGACTGAAGAGGAGCTACTGTTCTTGTCAGTTTTCTAAGCAGAGTTGAACTAGATATGGACCATGTGTGTAGGAAGCACAGTTCTTTTGTTCTGAGCAAGCTCACTGTTCGGACACCATAGGAAACACAGTAGAGTAGAAGAGTGCTCTTTTCTCAAAAGCAGAGTGTATTTCATGTAAGGCGAGCTAGCATTTGTTTCTCAGTCCTAAATGGAGTTGAATCATATGCAGTTTCTGGTCCTATAAGCAAGAGTTGTTTTCTGGTAAGGAAAGTCACTATTGTGCTCCCATTGCCATCCACAGTGCAAATAGCACTCGCGTCTGTTCCCAGCAAGTACAGTGTATCAGACTGAAGAGGAGCTATTGTTCTTGTCAGTTTCCTAAGCAGAGTTGAACTAGATATGGCCCGGGTGTGTAGAAAGCACAGTTCTTTTGTTCTGAGCAAGCTCACTGTTCTGGCCCTATAGGAAACACAGTAGAGTAGAAGAGTGCTCTTTTCTCTAAAGCAGAGTGTGTTTCTTGTAAGGCGAGCTAGCCTTTGTTTCCCAGTCCTAAATGGAGTTGAGACACATGCAGTTTCTGGTCCTACGAGCAAGAGTTGTTTTCTGGTATTAAGAGTCAATATTGCGCTGCCATTGCCATACACAGGACAAATAGCACTGGCATCTGTTCCCAGCAAGTACAGTGTATTTGACTGAAGAGGAACTACTGTTCTTGTCAGGTTCGTAAGCAGAATTGAACTAGATATGGCCGTGTATCTAGGAAGCACAGTTCTTTTGTTCTGAGCAAGTTCACTGTTCGGACTTCTTAGGAAACACAGTAGAGTAGAAGAGTGCTCTTTTCTCTAAAGCAGAGTGTGTTTCTTGTAAGGCGAGCTAGTGTTTGTTTCACAGTCCTAAATGGAGTTGAATCACATGCAGTTTCTGGTCCTATGAGCAAGAGTTGTTTTCTGGTAAGAAGAGTCACTATTGCGCTCCCATTGTCATACACAGTGCAATTAGCACTGGCGTCTGTTCCCAGCATGTACAGTGTATTGGACTAAAGAGGATCTACTGTTCTTGTCAGGTTCCAAAGCAGAGTTGAACTAGATATGGCATTGTGTGTAGGAAGCACAGTTCTTTTGTTCTGAGCAAGCTCACTGTTCTGGCCCTGTAGGAAACACAGTAGAGTAGAAGAGTGGCCTTTCTCAAAAGCAGAGTGTGTTTCTTGTAAGGCGAGCTAGCGTTTGTTTCCCAGTCCTAAATGGAGTTGAATCACATGCAGGTTCTGGTCCTACGAGCAAGAGTTGTTTTCTGGTAAGGAAAGTCACTATTGCGCTTCCATGGTCATACACAGTGCCAATAGCACTCGCGTCTGTTCCCAGCAAGTACAGTGTATTGGACTGAAGAGAATCTACTGTTCTTGTCAGTTTCCTAAGCAGAGTTGAACGAGATATATCCCGTGTGTAGGAAGCTCAGTTCTTTTGTTCTGAGCAATCTCACTGTTTGGACCCCATAGGAAACACAGTAGAGTAGAAGAGTGCTCTTTTCTCAAAAGCAGAGTGTGTTTCTTGTAAGGCGAGCTAGCCTTTGTTTCCCAGTCCTAAATGGAGTTGAGTCACATGCAGTTTCTGGTCCTACGAGCAAGAGTTGTTTTCTGGTAAGGAAAGTCACTATTGCGCTCCCATTGCCATACACAGTGCAAATAGCACTCGCGTCTGTTCCCAGCAAGTACAGTGTATCGGACTGAAGAGGAGCTACTGTTCTTGTCAGTTTCCTAAGCAGAGTTGAACTAGATATGGTCGGTGTGTGTAGGAAGCACAGTTCTTTTGTTCTGAGCAAGCTCACTTTCTGGCCCTATAGGAAACACAGTAGAGTAGAAGAGTGCTATTTTATCAAAAGCAGAGTGTGTTTCTTGTAAGGCCAGCTAGCGTTTGTTTCCCAGTCCTAAATAGAGTTGAATCACATGCAGTTTCTGGTCCTACGAGCAAGAGTTGTTTTATGGTAAGAAGAGTCACTATTGCGCTCCCATTGCCATACACAGGACAAATAGCACTGGCGTCTGTTCGCAGCAAGTACAGTGTATTGGACTGAAGAGGAGCTACTGTTCTTGTCAGGTTCTTAAGCAAAATTGAACTAGATATGGCCCGTTCGTGTAGGAAGCACAGTTCTTTGGTTTTGAGCAAGCTCACTGTTCTTAGAATGCTCACTGTTCGGACCCCATAGGAAACACAGTAGAGTAGAAGAGTGCTCTTTTCTCAAAAGCAGAGTGTGTTTCTTGTAAGGCGAGCTAGCGTTTGTTTCCCAGTCCTAAATGGAGTTGAATCACATGCAGTTTTTGGTCCTAGGACCAAGAGATGTTTTCTGGTAAGGAAAGTCACTATTGCTCTCCCATTGCCATACACAGTGCAAATAGCACTGGCATCTGTTCCCAGCAAGTACAGTGTATTTGACTGAAGAGGAACTACTGTTCTTATCAGGTTCGTAAGCAGAATTGAACTAGATATGGCCGTGTATCTAGGAAGCACAGTTCTTTTGTTCTGAGCAAGTTCACTGTTCGGACTTCTTAGGAAACACAGTAGAGTAGAAGAGTGCTCTTTTCTCTAAAGCAGAGTGTGTTTCTTGTAAGGCGAGCTAGTGTTTGTTTCACAGTCCTAAATGGAGTTGAATCACATGCAGTTTCTGGTCCTATGAGCAAGAGTTGTTTTCTGGTAAGAAGAGTCACTATTGTGCTCCCATTGTCATACACAGTGCAATTAGCACTGGCGTCTGTTCCCAGCATGTACAGTGTATTGGACTAAAGAGGATCTACTGTTCTTGTCAGGTTCCAAAGCAGAGTTGAACTAGATATGGCCTTGTGTGTAGGAAGCACAGTTCTTTTGTTCTGAGCAAGCTCACTGTTCTGGCCCTGTAGGAAACACAGTAGAGTAGAAGAGTGGTCTTTTCTCAAAAGCAGAGTGTGTTTCTTGTAAGGCGAGCTAGCGTTTGTTTCCCAGTCCTAAATGGAGTTGAATCACATGCAGGTTCTGGTCCTACGAGCAAGAGTTGTTTTCTGGTAAGGAAAGTCACTATTGCGCTTCCATGGTCATACACAGTGCAAATAGCACTCGCGTCTGTTCCCAGCAAGTACAGTGTATTGGACTGAAGAGAATCTACTGTTCTTGTCAGTTTCCTAAGCAGAGTTGAACGAGATATATCCCGTTTGTAGGGAGCACAGTTCTTTTGTTCTGAGCAATCTCACTGTTTGGACCCCATAGGAAACACAGTAGAGTAGAAGAGTGCTCTTTTCTCAAAAGCAGAGTGAGTTTCTTGAAGGCGAGCTAGCATTTGTTTCCCAGACCTAAATGGGGTTGAGTCACATGCAGTTTTTTGTCCTACGAGCAAGAGTTGTTTTCTGGTAAGACGAGTCACAATTGTGCTCCAATTGCCATACACAGTGCAAATAGCACTCGCGTCTGTTCCCCGCAAGTACAGTGTATTGGACTGAAGAGGAGCTACTGTTCTTGTCAGTTTCCTAAGCAGAGTTGAACTAGATATGGCCCGTGTGTGTAGGAAGCACAGTTCTTTTGTTCTGAGCAAGCTCACTGTTCTGGCCCTATAGGAAACACAGTAGAGTAGAAGAGTGCTCTTTTCTCTAAAGCAGAGTATGTTTCTTGTAAGGCGAGCTAGCGTTTGTTTCCCAGTCCTAAATGGAGTTGAATCACATGCAGTTTCTGGTCCTACGAGCAAGAGTTGTTTTCTGGGGAAGAAAGTCACTATTGCACTCCCATTGCCATACACAGTGCAAATAGCACTCGCATCTGTTCCCAGCAAGTACAGTTTATCGGACTGAAGAGGAGGTACTGTTCTTGTCAGTTTCCTAAGCAGAGTTGAACTAGATATGGCCCGTTCGTGTAGGAAGCACAGTTCCTTTGTTCTGAGCAAGCTCACTGTTCGGACCCGATAGGAAACACAGTAGAGTAGAAGAGTGCTCTTTTCTCAAAAGCAGAATGTGTTTCATGTAAGACGAGCTAGCATTTGTTTCCCAGTCCTAAATGGAGTTGAATCACATGCAGTTTCTGGTCCTACGAGCAAGAGTTGTTTTCTGGGGAAGAAAGTCACTATTGCACTCACATTGCCATACACAGTGCAAATAGCACTCGCATCTGTTCCCAGCAAGTACAGTGTATTGAACTGAAGAGGAGCTACTGTTCTTGTCAGTTTCTTAAGCAGAGTTGAACTAGATATGGCCCGTGTGTGTAGGAAGCACAGTTCTTTTGTTCTGGGCAAGCTCACTGTTCTGGCCTCATAGGAAACACAGTAGAGTCGAAGTGTGCTCTTTTCTCTAAAGCAGAGAGTGTTTCTTGTAAGGCGAGCTAGCGTTTGTTTCCCAGTCCTAAATGGAGTTGAATGACATGCAGTTTCTGGTCCTACGAGCAAGAGTTGTTTTCTGGTAAGAAGAGTCACTATTGCGCTGCCATTGCCATACACAGGACAAATAGTACTGTAGTATCTTTCCAGCAGTACAGTGTATTGGACTGAAGAGGAGCTACTGTTCTTGTCAGGTAACTAAGCAGAATTGAACTAAGTATGTCGGTGTGTTTAGGAAGCACAGTTTTTTTGTTTTGAGCAAGCTCACTGTTCGGACCTCATAGGAATCACAGAAGAGTAGAAGAGTGCTCTTTTCTCTAAAGCAGAGTGTGTTTCTTGTAAGGCGAGCTGGCGTTTGTTTCTTAGTCCTAAATGGAGTTCAATCACAGGCAGTTTCCCGTCCTATGAGCAAGAGTTTTTTTCTGGTAAGGAAAGTCACTATTGCTCTCCCATTGCCATACACAGTGCAAATAGCACTCGCGTCTGTTCCCAGCAAGTACAGTGTATCGGACTGAAGAGGAGCTACTGTTCTTGTCAGTTTCCTAAGCAGAGTTGAACTAGATATGGTCGGTGTGTGTAGGAAGCACAGTTCTTTTGTTCTGAGCAAGCTCACTTTCTGGCCCTATAGGAAACACAGTAGAGTAGAAGAGTGCTCTTTTATCAAAAGCAGAGTGTGTTTCCTGTAAGGCCAGCTAGCGTTTGTTTCCCAGTCCTAAATAGAGTTGAATCACATGCAGTTTCTGGTCCTACGAGCAAGAGTTGTTTTATGGTAAGAAGAGTCACTATTGCGCTCCCATTGCCATACACAGGACAAATAGCACTGGCGTCTGTTCGCAGCAAGTACAGTGTATTGGACTGAAGAGGAGCTACTGTTCTTGTCAGGTTCTTAAGCAGAATTGAACTAGATATGGCCCGTTCGTGTAGGAAGCACAGTTCTTTGGTTTTGAGCAAGCTCACTGTTCTTAGAATGCTCACTGTTCGGACCCCATAGGAAACACAGTAGAGTAGAAGAGTGCTCTTTTCTCAAAAGCAGAGTGTGTTTCTTGTAAGGCGAGCTAGCGTTTGTTTCCCAGTCCTAAATGGAGTTGAATCACATGCAGTTTTTGGTCCTAGGACCAAGAGATGTTTTCTGGTAAGGAAAGTCACTATTGCTCTCCCATTGCCATACACAGTGCAAATAGCACTGGCATCTGTTCCCAGCAAGTACAGTGTATTTGACTGAAGAGGAACTACTGTTCTTATCAGGTTCGTAAGCAGAATTGAACTAGATATGGCCGTGTATCTAGGAAGCACAGTTCTTTTGTTCTGAGCAAGTTCACTGTTCGGACTTCTTAGGAAACACAGTAGAGTAGAAGAGTGCTCTTTTCTCTAAAGCAGAGTGTGTTTCTTGTAAGGCGAGCTAGTGTTTGTTTCACAGTCCTAAATGGAGTTGAATCACATGCAGTTTCTGGTCCTATGAGCAAGAGTTGTTTTCTGGTAAGAAGAGTCACTATTGTGCTCCCATTGTCATACACAGTGCAATTAGCACTGGCGTCTGTTCCCAGCATGTACAGTGTATTGGACTAAAGAGGATCTACTGTTCTTGTCAGGTTCCAAAGCAGAGTTGAACTAGATATGGCCTTGTGTGTAGGAAGCACAGTTCTTTTGTTCTGAGCAAGCTCACTGTTCTGGCCCTGTAGGAAACACAGTAGAGTAGAAGAGTGGTCTTTTCTCAAAAGCAGAGTGTGTTTCTTGTAAGGCGAGCTAGCGTTTGTTTCCCAGTCCTAAATGGAGTTGAATCACATGCAGGTTCTGGTCCTACGAGCAAGAGTTGTTTTCTGGTAAGGAAAGTCACTATTGCGCTTCCATGGTCATACACAGTGCAAATAGCACTCGCGTCTGTTCCCAGCAAGTACAGTGTATTGGACTGAAGAGAATCTACTGTTCTTGTCAGTTTCCTAAGCAGAGTTGAACGAGATATATCCCGTTTGTAGGGAGCACAGTTCTTTTGTTCTGAGCAATCTCACTGTTTGGACCCCATAGGAAACACAGTAGAGTAGAAGAGTGCTCTTTTCTCAAAAGCAGAGTGAGTTTCTTGAAGGCGAGCTAGCATTTGTTTCCCAGACCTAAATGGGGTTGAGTCACATGCAGTTTTTTGTCCTACGAGCAAGAGTTGTTTTCTGGTAAGACGAGTCACAATTGTGCTCCAATTGCCATACACAGTGCAAATAGCACTCGCGTCTGTTCCCCGCAAGTACAGTGTATTGGACTGAAGAGGAGCTACTGTTCTTGTCAGTTTCCTAAGCAGAGTTGAACTAGATATGGCCCGTGTGTGTAGGAAGCACAGTTCTTTTGTTCTGAGCAAGCTCACTGTTCTGGCCCTATAGGAAACACAGTAGAGTAGAAGAGTGCTCTTTTCTCTAAAGCAGAGTATGTTTCTTGTAAGGCGAGCTAGCGTTTGTTTCCCAGTCCTAAATGGAGTTGAATCACATGCAGTTTCTGGTCCTACGAGCAAGAGTTGTTTTCTGGGGAAGAAAGTCACTATTGCACTCCCATTGCCATACACAGTGCAAATAGCACTCGCATCTGTTCCCCGCAAGTACAGTTTATCGGACTGAAGAGGAGGTACTGTTCTTTTCAGTTTCCTAAGCAGAGTTGAACTAGATATGGCCCGTTCGTGTAGGAAGCACAGTTCCTTTGTTCTGAGCAAGCTCACTGTTCGGACCCGATAGGAAACACAGTAGAGTAGAAGAGTGCTCTTTTCTCAAAAGCAGAATGTGTTTCATGTAAGGCGAGCTAGCATTTGTTTCCCAGTCCTAAATGGAGTTGAATCACATGCAGTTTCTGGTCCTACGAGCAAGAGTTGTTTTCTGGGGAAGAAAGTCACTATTGCACTCACATTGCCATACACAGTGCAAACAGCACTCGCATCTGTTCCCAGCAAGTAAAGTGTATTGAACTGAAGAGGAGCTACTGTTCTTGTCAGTTTCTTAAGCAGAGTTGAACTAGATATGGCCCGTGTGTGTAGGAAGCACAGTTCTTTTGTTCTGGGCAAGCTCACTGTTCTGGCCTCATAGGAAACACAGTAGAGTCGAAGTGTGCTCTTTTCTCTAAAGCAGAGAGTGTTTCTTGTAAGGCGAGCTAGCGTTTGTTTCCCAGTCCTAAATGGAGTTGAATGACATGCAGTTTCTGGTCCTACGAGCAAGAGTTGTTTTCTGGTAAGAAGAGTCACTATTGCGCTGCCATTGCCATACACAGGACAAATAGTACTGTAGTATCTTTCCAGCAGTACAGTGTATTTGACTGAAGAGGAGCTACTGTTCTTGTCAGGTAACTAAGCAGAATTGAACTAAGTATGTCGGTGTGTTTAGGAAGCACAGTTTTTTTGTTCTGAGCAAGCTCACTGTTCGGACCTCATAGGAATCACAGAAGAGTAGAAGAGTGCTCTTTTCTCTAAAGCAGAGTGTGTTTCTTGTAAGGCGAGCTGGCGTTTGTTTCTTAGTCCTAAATGGAGTTCAATCACAGGCAGTTTCCCGTCCTATGAGCAAGAGTTGTTTTCTGGTAAGGAAAGTCACTATTGTGCTCCCATTGCCATACACAGTGCAAATAGCACTCACGTCTGTTCCCAGCAAGTACAGTGTATTGGACTGAAGAGGAGCTACTGTTCTTGTCAGTTTTCTAAGCAGAGTTGAACTAGATATGGACCATGTGTTTAGGAAGCACAGTTCTTTTGTTCTGAGCAAGCTCACTGTTCGGACACCATAGGAAACACAGTAGAGTAGAAGAGTGCTCTTTTCTCAAAAGCAGAGTGTATTTCATGTAAGGCGAGCTAGCATATGTTTCTCAGTCCTAAATGGAGTTGAATCATATGCAGTTTCTGGTCCTACAAGCAAGAGTTGTTTTCTGGTAAGGAAAGTCACTATTGTGCTCCCATTGCCATCCACAGTGCAAATAGCACTCGCGTCTGTTCCCAGCAAGTACAGTGTATCAGACTGAAGAGGAGCTATTGTTCTTGTCAGTTTCCTAAGCAGAGTTGAACTAGATATGGCCCGTGTGTGTAGAAAGCACAGTTCTTTTGTTCTGAGCAAGCTCACTGTTCTGGCCCTATATGAAACACAGTAGAGTAGAAGAGTGCTCTTTTCTCAAAATCAGAGTGTATTTCATGTAAGGCGAGCTAGCATATGTTTCTCGGTTCTAAATGGAGTTGAATCATATGCAGTTTCTGGTCCTACAAGCAAGAGTTGTTTTCTGGTAAGGAAAGTCACTATTGTGCTCCCATTGCCATCCACAGTGCAAATAGCACTCGCGTCTGTTCCCAGCAAGTACAGTGTATTGGACTGAAGAGGAGCTACTGTTCTTGTCAGTTTTCTAAGCAGACTTGAACTAGATATGGCCGTGTGTGTAGGAAGCACAGTTTTTTTGTTCTGAGCAAGCTCACTGCTCGGAACACATAGGAAACACAGTAGAATAGAAGAGTGCTCTTTTCTCAAAAGCAGTGTGTGTTTCTTGTAAGGTGAGCTAGCGTTTGTTTCCTAGTCCTAAATGGAATTGAATCACATGCACTTTCTGGTCCTACAAGCCAGAGTTGTTTTCTGGTAAGAAGAGTCACTATTGTGCTCCCATTGTCATACAGAGGGCAAATAGCACTGGCATCTGTTCCCAGCATGTACAGTGTATTGGAATGAAGAGGATCTACTGTTCTTGTCCGGTTCCTAAGCAGAGTTGAACTAGATATGGCCATGTGTGTAGGAAGCACAGTTCTTTTGTTCTGAGCAAACTCACTGTTCTGGCCCTATAGGAAACACAGTAGAGTAGAAGAGGGCCCTTTTCTCAAAAGCAGAGTGTGTTTCTTGTAAGGCGAGCTAGCGTTTGTTTCCCAGTCCTATATGGAGTTGAATCACATGCAGTTTCTGGTCCTACGAACAAGAGTTGTTTTCTGGTAAGGAAAGTCACTATTGTGCTCCCATTGCCATACACAGGGCAAAAAGCACTCGCGTCTTTTCCCAGCAAGTACAGTGTATTGGACTGAAGAGGAACTACTGTTCTTGTCAGTTTCCTAAGCAGAATTGAACTAGATATGGCCCGGGTGTGTAGGAAGCACAGTTCTTTTGTTCTGAGCAAGCTCAATGTTCGGACCCCATAGGAAACACAGTAGAGTAGAAGAGTGCTCTTTTCTCAAAAGCAGAATGTGTTTCATGTAAGGCGAGCTAGCATTTGTTTCCCAGTCCTAAATGGAGATGAATCACATGCAGTTTCTGGTCCTACGAGCAAGAGTTGTTTTCTGGTAAGGAAAGTCACTATTGCACTCCTATTGCCATACACATTGCAAATAGTACTCGCGTCTGTTCCCAGCAAGTACAGTGTATCGGACTGAAGAGGAGCTACTGATCTTGTCAGTTTCCTAAGCAGAGTTGAACTAGATATGGTCGGTGTGTGTAGGAAGCACAGTTCTTTTATTCTGAGCAAGATCACTGTTTGGACCCCATAAGAAACACAGTAGAGTAGAAGAGTGCTCTTTTCTCAAAAGCAGAGTGTGTTTCTTGTAAGGAGAGCTAGCGTTTGTTTCCCAGTCCTAAATGGAGTTGAATCCCATGCAGTTTCTGGTCCTACGAGCAAGAGTTGTTTTCTGGTAAGAAGAGTCAATATTGCACTGCCAATGCCATACACAGGACAAATAGCACTGGCGTCTTTTCCCAGCAAGTACAGTGTATTGGACTGAACAGTATCTACTGTTCTTGTCAGGTTCCTAAGCAGACTTGAACTAGATATGGCCGTGTGTGTAGGAAGCACAGTTTTTTTGTTCTGAGCAAGCTCACTGCTCGGAACACATAGGAAACACAGTAGAATAGAAGAGTGCTCTTTTCTCAAAAGCAGTGTGTGTTTCTTGGAAGGCGAGCTAGTGTTTGTTTCCTAGTCCTAAATGGAATTGAATCACATGCAGTTTCTGGTCCTACGAACAAGAGTTGTTTTCTGGTAAGGAAAGTCACTATTGCGCTCCCATTGCCATACACCTGACAAATAGCACTCGCATCTTTTGCCAGCAAGTACAGTGTACTGGACTGAACAGGAGCTACTGTTCTTGTCAGTTTCCTAAGCAGAGTTGAACTAGATATGGTCCGTGCGTGTAGGAAGCACAGTTCTTTTGTTCTGAGCAAGCTTACTGTTTGGACCCCATAAGAAACACAGTAGAGTAGAAGAGTGCTCTTTTCTCAAAAGCAGAGTGTGTTTTATGTAAGGCAAGCTAGCGTTTGTTTCCCAGTCCTAAATGGAGTGGAATCACATGCAATTTCTGGTCCTATGAGCAAGACTTGTTTTATGGTAAGAATAGTCACTATTGCGCTGTCATTGCCATACACAGGACAAATAGCACTGGCGTCTGATCCCAGCAAGTACAGTGTATTGGACTGAATAGGTGCTACTGTTCTTGTCAGTTTCCTAAGCAGACTTGAACTAGATATGGCCGTGTGTGTAGGAGGCACAGTTTTTTTGTTCTGAGCAAGCTCACTGTTCGGAACACATAGGAAAAACAGTAGAGTAGAAGAGTGCTCTTTTCTCAAAAGCAGAGTGTGTTTCTTGGAAGGCGAGCTAGCGTTTGTTTCCTAGTCCTAAATGGTGTTGAGTCACATGCAGTTATTTGTCCTACAAGCAAGAGTTGTTTTCTGGTAGAACGAGTCACTATTGTGCTCCAATTGCCATACACAGTGCAAATAGCATTCGTGTCTGTTCCACGCAAGTACAGTGTATTGGACTGAAGAGGAGCTACTGTTCTTGTCAGTTTCCTAAGCAGAGTTGAACTAGATATGGACCGTGTGTGTAGGAAGCACAGTTCTTTTGTTCTGTGCAAGCTCACTGTTCTGGCCATATAGGAAACACAGTAGATTAGAAGAGTGCTCTTTTCTCAAAAGCAGAGTGTGTTTCTAGTAAGGCAAGCTAGAGTTCGTTTCCCAGTCCTAAATGGAGTTGAATCACATGCAGTTTCTGGTCCTACGAGCAAGACTTGTTTTCTGGTAAGGAAAGTCACTGTTGCGCTCCCATTGCCATACACAGTGCAAATAGCACTCGCATCTGTTCCCAGCAAGTACAGTGTATCGGACTGAAGAGGAGCTTTTGTTCTTGTCAGTTTCCTAAGCAGACTTGAACTAGGTATGTCCGTGTGTGTAGGAAGCACAGTTTTTTTGTTCTGAGCAATCTCACTGTTCGGACCCCATAGGAAAAACAGTAGAGTAGAAGAGTGCTCCTTTCTCAAAAGCAGAGTGTGTTTCTTGTAAGGCGAGCTAGCATTTGTTTCCCAGCCATAAATGCAGTTCAATCACAGGCAGGTTCTGGTCCTGCGAGCAAGAGTTGTTTTCTGGTATGGAAAGTCACTATTGTGCTCCCATTGTCATACACAGTGCAAATAGCACTCGCGTCTTTTCCCCGCAAGTACAGTGTATTGGACTGAAGAGGAGCTACTGTTCTTGTCAGTTTCCTAAGCAGAGTTGAACTAGATATGGCCCGTGTGTGTAGGAAGCACAGTTCTTTTGTTCTGAGCAAGCTCACTGTTCTGGCCCTATAGGAAACACAGTAGAGTAGAAGAGTGCTCTTTTCTCTAAAGCTGAGTATGTTTCTTGTAAGGCGAGCTAGCGTTTGTTTCCCAGTCCTAAATGGAGTTGAATCACATGCAGTTTCTGGTCCTACGAGCAAGAGTTGTTTTCTGGGGAAGAAAGTCACTATTGTGCTCCCATTGCCATACACAGTGCAAATAGCACTCGCATCTGTTCCCAGCAAGTACAGTTTATCGGACTGAAGAGGAGCTACTGTTCTTGTCAGTTTCCTAAGCAGAGTTGAACTAGATATGGCCCGTTCGTGTAGGAAGCACAGTTCCTTTGTTCTGAACAAGCTCACTGTTCGGACCCCATAGGAAACACAGTAGAGTAGAAGAGTGCTCTTTTCTCAAAAGCAGAATGTGTTTCAGGTAAGGCGAGCTAGCATTTGTTTCCCAGTCCTAAATGGAGTTGAATCACATGCAGTTTCTGGTCCTACGAGCAAGAGTTGTTTTCTGGGGAAGAAAGTCACTATTGCACTCCCATTGCCATACACAGTGCAAATAGCACTCGCATCTGTTCCCAGCAAGTACAGTGTATTGAACTGAAGAGGAGCTACTGTTCTTGTCAGTTTCTTAAGCAGAGTTGAACTAGATATGGCCCGTGTGTGTAGGAAGCACAGTTCTTTTGTTCTGGGCAAGCTCACTGTTCTGGCCTCATAGGAAACACAGTAGAGTCGAAGTGTGCTCTTTTCTCTAAAGCAGAGAGTGTTTCTTGTAAGGCGAGCTAGCGTTTGTTTCCCAGTCCTAAATGGAGTTGAATGACATGCAGTTTCTGGTCCTACGAGCAAGAGTTGTTTTCTGGTAAGAAGAGTCACTATTGCGCTGCCATTGCCATACACAGGACAAATAGTACTGTATTATCTTTCCAGAAGTACAGTGTATTGGACTGAAGAGGAGCTACTGTTCTTGTCAGGTAACTAAGCAGAATTGAACTAAGTATGTCGGTGTGTTTAGGAAGCACAGTTTTTTTGTTCTGAGCAAGCTCACTGTTCGGACCTCATAGGAATCACAGAAGAGTAGAAGAGTGCTCTTTTCTCTAAAGCAGAGTGTGTTTCTTGTAAGGCGAGCTGGCGTTTGTTTCTTAGTCCTAAATGGAGTTCAATCACAGGCAGTTTCCCGTCCTATGAGCAAGAGTTGTTTTCTGGTAAGGAAAGTCACTATTGTGCTCCCATTGCCATACACAGTGCAAATAGCACTCACGTCTGTTCCCAGCAAGTACAGTGTATTGGACTGAAGAGGAGCTACTGTTCTTGTCAGTTTTCTAAGCAGAGTTGAACTAGATATGGACCATGTGTTTAGGAAGCACAGTTCTTTTGTTCTGAGCAAGCTCACTGTTCGGACACCATAGGAAACACAGTAGAGTAGAAGAGTGCTCTTTTCTCAAAAGCAGAGTGTATTTCATGTAAGGCGAGCTAGCATTTGTTTCTCAGTCCTAAATGGAGTTGAATCATATGCAGTTTCTGGTCCTACAAGCAAGAGTTGTTTTCTGGTAAGGAAAGTCACTATTGTGCTCCCATTGCCATCCACAGTGCAAATAGCACTCGCGTCTGTTCCCAGCAAGTACAGTGTATCAGACTGAAGAGGAGCTATTGTTCTTGTCAGTTTCCTAAGCAGAGTTGAACTAGATATGGCCCGTGTGTGTAGAAAGCACAGTTCTTTTATTCTGAGCAAGCTCACTGTTCTGGCCCTATATGAAACACAGCAGAGTAGAAGAGTGCTCTTTTCTCAAAATCAGAGTGTATTTCATGTAAGGCGAGCTAGCATATGTTTCTCAGTTCTAAATGGAGTTGAATCATATGCAGTTTCTGGTCCTACAAGCAAGAGTTGTTTTCTGGTAAGGAAAGTCACTATTGTGCTCCCATTGCTATCCACAATGCAAATAGCACTCGCATCTGTTCCCAGCAAGTACAGTGTATTGGACTGAAGAGGAGCTACTGTTCTTGTCAGTTTTCTAAGCAGACTTGAACTAGATATGGCCGTGTGTGTAGGAAGCACAGTTTTTTTGTTCTGAGCAAGCTCACTGCTCGGAACACATAGGAAACACAGTAGAATAGAAGAGTGCTCTTTTCTCAAAAGCAGTGTGTGTTTCTTGTAAGGTGAGCTAGCGTTTGTTTCCTAGTCCTAAATGGAATTGAATCACATGCAGTTTCTGGTCCTACAAGCCAGAGTTGTTTTCTGGTAAGAAGAGTCACTATTGTGCTCCCATTGTCATACAGAGGGCAAATAGCACTGGCATCTGTTCCCAGCATGTACAGTGTATTGGAATGAAGAGGATCTACTGTTCTTGTCCGGTTCCTAAGCAGAGTTGAACTAGATATGGCCATGTGTGTAGGAAGCACAGTTCTTTTGTTCTGAGCAAACTCACTGTTCTGGCCCTATAGGAAACACAGTAGAGTAGAAGAGGGCCCTTTTCTCAAAAGCAGAGTGTGTTTCTTGTAAGGCGAGCTAGCGTTTGTTTCCCAGTCCTATATGGAGTTGAATCACATGCAGTTTCTGGTCCTACGAACAAGAGTTGTTTTCTGGTAAGGAAAGTCACTATTGTGCTCCCATTGCCATACACAGGGCAAAAAGCACTCGCGTCTTTTCCCAGCAAGTACAGTGTATTGGACTGAAGAGGAACTACTGTTCTTGTCAGTTTCCTAAGCAGAATTGAACTAGATATGGCCCGTGTGTGTAGGAAGCACAGTTCTTTTGTTCTGAGCAAGCTCACTGTTCGGACCCCATAGGAAACACAGTAGAGTAGAAGAGTGCTCTTTTCTCAAAAGCAGAATGTGTTTCATGTAAGGCGAGCTAGCATTTGTTTCCCAGTCCTAAATGGAGATGAATCACATGCAGTTTCTGGTCCTACGAGCAAGAGTTGTTTTCTGGTAAGGAAAGTCACTATTGCACTCCTATTGCCATACACATTGCAAATAGTACTCGCGTCTGTTCCCAGCAAGTACAGTGTATCGGACTGAAGAGGAGCTACTGATCTTGTCAGTTTCCTAAGCAGAGTTGAACTAGATATGGTCGGTGTGTGTAGGAAGCACAGTTCTTTTATTCTGAGCAAGATCACTGTTTGGACCCCATAAGAAACACAGTAGAGTAGAAGAGTGCTCTTTTCTCAAAAGCAGAGTGTGTTTCTTGTAAGGAGAGCTAGCGTTTGTTTCCCAGTCCTAAATGGAGTTGAATCCCATGCAGTTTCTGGTCCTACGAGCAAGAGTTGTTTTCTGGTAAGAAGAGTCAATATTGCACTGCCAATGCCATACACAGGACAAATAGCACTGGCGTCTTTTCCCAGCAAGTACAGTGTATTGGACTGAACAGTATCTACTGTTCTTGTCAGGTTCCTAAGCAGACTTGAACTAGATATGGCCGTGTGTGTAGGAAGCACAGTTTTTTTTGTTCTGAGCAAGCTCACTGCTCGGAACACATAGGAAACACAGTAGAATAGAAGAGTGCTCTTTTCTCAAAAGCAGTGTGTGTTTCTTGGAAGGCGAGCTAGTGTTTGTTTCCTAGTCCTAAATGGAATTGAATCACATGCAGTTTCTGGTCCTACGAACAAGAGTTGTTTTCTGGTAAGGAAAGTCACTATTGCGCTCCCATTGCCATACACCTGACAAATAGCACTCGCATCTTTTGCCAGCAAGTACAGTGTACTGGACTGAACAGGAGCTACTGTTCTTGTCAGTTTCCTAAGCAGAGTTGAACTAGATATGGTCCGTGCGTGTAGGAAGCACAGTTCTTTTGTTCTGAGCAAGCTTACTGTTTGGACCCCATAAGAAACACAGTAGAGTAGAAGAGTGCTCTTTTCTCAAAAGCAGAGTGTGTTTTATGTAAGGCAAGCTAGCGTTTGTTTCCCAGTATTAAATGGAGTGGAATCACATGCAATTTCTGGTCCTATGAGCAAGAGTTGTTTTATGGTAAGAATAGTCACTAATGCGCTGTCATTGCCATACACAGGACAAATAGCACTGGCGTCAGATCCCAGCAACTAAAGTGTATTGGACTGAATAGGTGCTACTGTTCTTGTCAGTTTCCTAAGCAGACTTGAACTAGATATGGCCGTGTGTGTAGGAGGCACAGTTTTTTTGTTCTGAGCAAGCTCACTGTTCGGAACACATAGGAAAAACAGTAGAGTAGAAGAGTGCTCTTTTCTCAAAAGCAGAGTGTGTTTCTTGGAAGGCGAGCTATCGTTTGTTTCCTAGTCCTAAATGGTGTTGAGTCACATGCAGTTATTTGTCCTACAAGCAAGAGTTGTTTTCTGGTAAGACGAGTCACTATTGTGCTCCAATTGCCATACACAGTGCAAATAGCATTCGTGTCTGTTCCACGCAAGTACAGTGTATTGGACTGAAGAGGAGCTACTGTTCTTGTCAGTTTCCTAAGCAGAGTTGAACTAGATATGGACCGTGTGTGTAGGAAGCACAGTTCTTTTGTTCTGTGCAAGCTCACTGTTCTGGCCATATAGGAAACACAGTAGATTAGAAGAGTGCTCTTTTCTCAAAAGCAGAGTGTGTTTCTAGTAAGGCGAGCTAGAGTTCGTTTCCCAGTCCTAAATGGAGTTGAATCACATGCAGTTTCTGGTCCTACGAGCAAGACTTGTTTTCTGGTAAGGAAAGTCACTGTTGCGCTCCCATTGCCATACACAGTGCAAATAGCACTCGCGTCTGTTCCCAGCAAGTACAGTGTATCGGACTGAAGAGGAGCTTTTGTTCTTGTCAGTTTCCTAAGCAGACTTGAACTAGGTATGTCCGTGTGTGTAGGAAGCACAGTTTTTTTGTTCTGAGCAATCTCACTGTTCGGACCCCATAGGAAAAACAGTAGAGTAGAAGAGTGCTCCTTTCTCAAAAGCAGAGTGTGTTTCTTGTAAGGCGAGCTAGCATTTGTTTCCCAGCCATAAATGCAGTTCAATCACAGGCAGGTTCTGGTCCTACGAGCAAGAGTTGTTTTCTTGTATGGAAAGTCACTATTGTGCTCCCATTGTCATACACAGTGCAAATAGCACTCGCGTCTGTTCCCAGCAAGTACAGTGTATCAGACTGAAGAGGAGCTACTGTTCTTGTCAGTTTTCTAAGCAGAGTTGAACTAGATATGGACCATGTGTTTAGGAAGCACAGTTCTTTTGTTCTGAGCAAGCTCACTGTTCGGATACCATAGGAAACACAGTAGAGTAGAAGAGTGCTCTTTTCTCAAAAGCAGAGTGTATTTCATGTAAGGCGAGCTAGCATATGTTTCTCAGTCCTAAATGGAGTTGAATCATATGCAGTTTCTGGTCCTACAAGCAAGAGTTGTTTTCTGGTAAGGAAAGTCACTATTGTGCTCCCATTGCCATCCACAGTGCAAATAGCACTCGCGTCTGTTCCAAGCAAGTACAGTGTATCAGACTGAAGAGGAGCTATTGTTCTTGTCAGTTTCCTAAGCAGAGTTGAACTAGATATGGCCCGTGTGTGTAGAAAGCACAGTTCTTTTGTTCTGAGCAAGCACACTGTTCTGGCCCTATATGAAACACAGTAGAGTAGAAGAGTGCTCTTTTCTCAAAAGCAGAGTGTATTTCATGTAAGGCGAGCTAGCATATGTTTCTCAGTTCTAAATGGAGTTGAATCATATGCAGTTTCTGGTCCTACAAGCAAGAGTTGTTTTCTGGTAAGGAAAGTCACTATTGTGTCCCATTGCCATCCACAGTGCAAATAGCACTCGCGTCTGTTCCCAGCAAGTACAGTGTATTGGACTGAAGAGGAGCTACTGTTCTTGTCAGTTTTCTAAGCAGACTTGAACTAGATATGGCCGTGTGTGTAGGAAGCACAGTTTTTTGGTTCTGAGCAAGCTCACTGCTCGGAACACATAGGAAACAAAGTAGAATAGAAGAGTGCTCTTTTCTCAAAAGCAGTGTATGTTTCTTGTAAGGTGAGCTAGCGTTTGTTTCCTAGTCCTAAATGGAATTGAATCACATGCAGTTTCTGGTCCTACGAGCAAGAGTTTTTTTCTGGTAAGGAAAGTCACTATTGCTCTCCCATTGCCATACACAGTGCAAATAGCACTCGCGTCTGTTCCCTGCTAGTACAGTGTATCGGACTGAAGAGGAGCTACTGTTCTTGTCAGTTTCCTAAGCAGAGTTGAACTAGATATGGTCGGTGTGTGTAGGAAGCACAGTTCTTTTGTTCTGAGCAAGCTCACTTTCTGGCCCTATAGGAAACACAGTAGAGTAGAAGAGTGCTCTTTTATCAAAAGCAGAGTGTGTTTCTTGTAAGGCCAGCTAGCATTTGTTTCCCAGTCCTAAATAGAGTTGAATCACATGCAGTTTCTGGTCCTACGAGCAAGAGTTGTTTTATGGTAAGAAGAGTCACTATTGCGCTCCCATTGCCATACACAGGACAAATAGCACTGGCGTCTGTTCGCAGCAAGTACAGTGTATTGGACTGAAGAGGAGCTACTGTTCTTGTCAGGTTCTTAAGCAGAATTGAACTAGATATGGCCCGTTCGTGTAGGAAGCACAGTTCTTTGGTTTTGAGCAAGCTCACTGTTCGGACCCCATAGGAAACACAGTAGAGTAGAAGAATGCTCTTTTCTCAAAAGCAGAGTGTGTTTCTTGTAAGGCAAGCTAGCGTTTGTTTCAAAGTCCTAAATGGAGTTGAATCCCATGCAGTTTCTGGTCCTACGAGCAAGAGTTGTTTTCTGGTAATAAGAGTCAATATTGAGCTGCCATTGCCATACACAGGACAAATAGCACTGGCATCTGTTCCCAGCAAGTACAGTGTATTTGACTGAAGAGGAACTACTGTTCTTGTCAGGTTCGTAAGCAGAATTGAACTAGATATGGCCGTGTATCTAGGAAGCACAGTTCTTTTGTTCTGAGCAAGTTCACTGTTCGGACTTCTTAGGAAACACAGTAGAGTAGAAGAGTGCTCTTTTCTCTAAAGCAGAGTGTGTTTCTTGTAAGGCGAGCTAGTGTTTGTTTCACAGTCCTAAATGGAGTTGAATCACATGCAGTTTCTGGTCCTATGAGCAAGAGTTGTTTTCTGGTAAGAAGAGTCACTATTGTGCTCCCATTGTCATACACAGTGCAATTAGCACTGGCGTCTGTTCCCAGCATGTACAGTGTATTGGACTAAAGAGGATCTACTGTTCTTGTCAGGTTCCAAAGCAGAGTTGAACTAGATATGGCCTTGTGTGTAGGAAGCACAGTTCTTTTGTTCTGAGCAAGCTCACTGTTCTGGCCCTGTAGGAAACACAGTAGAGTAGAAGAGTGGTCTTTTCTCAAAAGCAGAGTGTGTTTCTTGTAAGGCGAGCTAGCGTTTGTTTCCCAGTCCTAAATGGAGTTGAATCACATGCAGGTTCTGGTCCTACGAGCAAGAGTTGTTTTCTGGTAATGAAAGTCACTATTGCGCTTCCATGGTCATACACAGTGCAAATAGCACTCGCGTCTGTTCCCAGCAAGTACAGTGTATTGGACTGAAGAGAATCTACTGTTCTTGTCAGTTTCCTAAGCAGAGTTGAACGAGATATATCCCGTGTGTAGGGAGCACAGTTCTTTTGTTCTGAGCAATCTCACTGTTTGGACCCCATAGGAAACACAGTAGAGTAGAAGAGTGCTCTTTTCTCAAAAGCAGAGTGAGTTTCTTGAAGGCGAGCTAGAATTTGTTTCCCAGACCTAAATGGGGTTGAGTCACATGCAGTTTTTTGTCCTACGAGCAAGAGTTGTTTTCTGGTAAGACGAGTCACAATTGTGCTCCAATTGCCATACACAGTGCAAATAGCACTCGCGTCTGTTCCCAGCAAGTACAGTGTATTGGACTGAAGAGGAGCTACTGTTCTTGTCAGTTTCCTAAGCAGAGTTGAACTAGATATGGCCCGTGTGTGTAGGAAGCACAGTTCTTTTGTTCTGAGCAAGCTCACTGTTCTGGCCCTATAGGAAACACAGTAGAGTAGAAGAGTGCTCTTTTCTCTAAAGCAGAGTATGTTTCTTGTAAGGCGAGCTAGCATTTGTTTCCCAGTCCTAAATGGAGTTGAATCACATGCAGTTTCTGGTCCTACGAGCAAGAGTTGTTTTCTGGGGAAGAAAGTCACTATTGCACTCCCATTGCCATACACAGTGCAAATAGCACTCCCATCTGTTCCCAGCAAGTACAGTTTATCGGACTGAAGAGGAGGTACTGTTCTTGTCAGTTTCCTAAGCAGAGTTGAACTAGATATGGCCCGTTCGTGTAGGAAGCACAGTTCCTTTGTTCTGAGCAAGCTCACTGTTCGGACCCCATAGGAAACACAGTAGAGTAGAAGAGTGCTCTTTTCTCAAAAGCAGAATGTGTTTCATGTAAGGTGAGCTAGCATTTGTTTCCCAGTCCTAAATGGAGTTGAATCACATGCAGTTTCTGGTCCTACGAGCAAGAGTTGTTTTCTGGGGAAGAAAGTCACTATTGCACTCCCATTGCCATACACAGTGCAAATAGCACTCGCATCTATTCCCAGCAAGTACAGTGTATTGAACTGAAGAGGAGCTACTGTTCTTGTCAGTTTCCTAAGCAGAGTTGAACTAGATATGGCCCGTGTGTGTAGGAAGCACAGTTCTTTTGTTCTGGGCAAGCTCACTGTTCTGGCCTCATAGGAAACACAGTAGAGTCGAAGTGTGCTCTTTTCTCTAAAGCAGAGAGTGTTTCTTGTAAGGCGAGCTAGCGTTTGTTTCCCAGTCCTAAATGGAGTTGAATGACATGCAGTTTCTGGTCCTACGAGCAAGAGTTGTTTTCTGGTAAGAAGAGTCACTATTGCGCTGCCATTGCCATACACAGGACAAATAGTACTGTAGTATCTTTCCAGCAGTACAGTGTATTGGACTGAAGAGGAGCTACTGTTCTTGTCAGGTAACTAAGCAGAATTGAACTAAGTATGTCGGTGTGTTTAGGAAGCACAGTTTTTTTGTTCTGAGCAAGCTCACTGTTCGGACCTCATAGGAATCACAGAAGAGTAGAAGAGTGCTCTTTTCTCTAAAGCAGAGTGTGTTTCTTGTAAGGCGAGCTGGCGTTTGTTTCTTAGTCCTAAATGGAGTTCAATCACAGGCAGTTTCCCGTCCTATGAGCAAGAGTTGTTTTCTGGTAAGGAAAGTCACTATTGTGCTCCCATTGCCATACACAGTGCAAATAGCACTCACGTCTGTTCCCAGCAAGTACAGTGTATTGGACTGAAGAGGAGCTACTGTTCTTGTCAGTTTTCTAAGCAGAGTTGAACTAGATATGGACCATGTGTTTAGGAAGCACAGTTCTTTTGTTCTGAGCAAGCTCACTGTTCGGACACCATAGGAAACACAGTAGAGTAGAAGAGTGCTCTTTTCTCAAAAGCAGAGTGTATTTCATGTAAGGCGAGCTAGCATATGTTTCTCAGTCCTAAATGGAGTTGAATCATATGCAGTTTCTGGTCCTACAAGCAAGAGTTGTTTTCTGGTAAGGAAAGTCACTATTGTGCTCCCATTGCCATCCACAGTGCAAATAGCACTCGCGTCTGTTCCCAGCAAGTACAGTGTATCAGACTGAAGAGGAGCTATTGTTCTTGTCAGTTTCCTAAGCAGAGTTGAACTAGATATGGCCCGTGTGTGTAGAAAGCACAGTTCTTTTGTTCTGAGCAAGCTCACTGTTCTGGCCCTATATGAAACACAGTAGAGTAGAAGAGTGCTCTTTTCTCAAAAGCAGAGTGTATTTCATGTAAGGCGAGCTAGCATATGTTTCTCAGTTCTAAATGGAGTTGAATCATATGCAGTTTCTGGTCCTACAAGCAAGAGTTGTTTTCTGGTAAGGAAAGTCACTATTGTGCTCCCATTGCCATCCACAGTGCAAATAGCACTCGCGTCTGTTCCCAGCAAGTACAGTGTATTGGACTGAAGAGGAGCTACTGTTCTTGTCAGTTTTCTATGCCGACTTGAACTAGATATGGCCGTGTGTAGGAAGCACAGTTTTTTTGTTCTGAGCAAGCTCACTGCTCGGAACACATAGGAAACACAGTAGAATAGAAGAGTGCTCTTTTCTCAAAAGCAGTGTGTGTTTCTTGTAAGGTGAGCTAGCGTTTGTTTCCTAGTCCTATATGGAGTTGAATCACATGCAGTTTCTGGTCCTACAAGCCAGAGTTGTTTTCTGGTAAGAAGAGTCACTATTGTGCTCCCATTGTCATACAGAGGGCAAATAGCACTGGCATCTGTTCCCAGCATGTACAGTGTATTGGAATGAAGAGGATCTACTGTTCTTGTCCGGTTCCTAAGCAGAGTTGAACTAGATATGGCCATGTGTGTAGGAAGCACAGTTCTTTTGTTCTGAGCAAACTCACTGTTCTGGCCCTATAGGAAACACAGTAGAGTAGAAGAGGGCCCTTTTCTCAAAAGCAGAGTGTGTTTCTTGTAAGGCGAGCTAGCGTTTGTTTCCCAGTCCTATATGGAGTTGAATCACATGCAGTTTCTGGTCCTACGAACAAGAGTTGTTTTCTGGTAAGGAAAGTCACTATTGTGCTCCCATTGCCATACACAGGGCAAAAAGCACTCGCGTCTTTTCCCAGCAAGTACAGTGTATTGGACTGAAGAGGAACTACTGTTCTTGTCAGTTTCCTAAGCAGAATTGAACTAGATATGGCCCGTGTGTGTAGGAAGCACAGTTCTTTTGTTCTGAGCAAGCTCACAGTTCGGACCCCATAGGAAACACAGTAGAGTAGAAGAGTGCTCTTTTCTCAAAAGCAGAATGTGTTTCATGTAAGGCGAGCTAGCATTTGTTTCCCAGTCCTAAATGGAGATGAATCACATGCAGTTTCTGGTCCTACGAGCAAGAGTTGTTTTCTGGTAAGGAAAGTCACTATTGCACTCCTATTGCCATACACATTGCAAATAGTACTCGCGTCTGTTCCCAGCAAGTACAGTGTATCGGACTGAAGAGGAGCTACTGATCTTGTCAGTTTCCTAAGCAGAGTTGAACTAGATATGGTCGGTGTGTGTAGGAAGCACAGTTCTTTTATTCTGAGCAAGATCACTGTTTGGACCCCATAAGAAACACAGTAGAGTAGAAGAGTGCTCTTTTCTCAAAAGCAGAGTGTGTTTCTTGTAAGGAGAGCTAGCGTTTGTTTCCCAGTCCTAAATGGAGTTGAATCCCATGCAGTTTCTGGTCCTACGAGCAAGAGTTGTTTTCTGGTAAGAAGAGTCAATATTGCACTGCCAACGCCATACACAGGACAAATAGCACTGGCGTCTTTTCCCAGCAAGTACAGTGTATTGGACTGAACAGTATCTACTGTTCTTGTCAGGTTCCTAAGCAGACTTGAACTAGATATGGCCGTGTGTGTAGGAAGCACAGTTTTTTTGTTCTGAGCAAGCTCACTGCTCGGAACACATAGGAAACACAGTAGAATAGAAGAGTGCTCTTTTCTCAAAAGCAGTGTGTGTTTCTTGGAAGGCGAGCTAGTGTTTGTTTCCTAGTCCTAAATGGAATTGAATCACATGCAGTTTCTGGTCCTACGAACAAGAGTTGTTTTCTGGTAAGGAAAGTCACTATTGCGCTCCCATTGCCATACACCTGACAAATAGCACTAGCATCTTTTGCCAGCAAGTACAGTGTACTGGACTGAACAGGAGCTACTGTTCTTGTCAGTTTCCTAAGCAGAGTTGAACTAGATATGGTCCGTGCGTGTAGGAAGCACAGTTCTTTTGTTCTGAGCAAGCTTACTGTTTGGACCCCATAAGAAACACAGTAGAGTAGAAGAGTGCTCTTTTCTCAAAAGCAGAGTGTGTTTTATGTAAGGCAAGCTAGCGTTTGTTTCCCAGTCCTAAATGGAGTGGAATCACATGCAATTTCTGGTCCTATGAGCAAGAGTTGTTTTATGGTAAGAATAGTCACTATTGCGCTGTCATTGCCATACACAGGACAAATAGCACTGGCGTCTGATCCCAGCAAGTACAGTGTATTGGACTGAATAGGTGCTACTGTTCTTGTCAGTTTCCTAAGCAGACTTGAACTAGATATGGCCGTGTGTGTAGGAGGCACAGTTTTTTTGTTCTGAGCAAGCTCACTGTTCGGAACACATAGGAAAAACAGTAGAGTAGAAGAGTGCTCTTTTCTCAAAAGCAGAGTGTGTTTCTTGGAAGGCGAGCTAGCGTTTGTTTCCTAGTCCTAAATGGTGTTGAGTCACATGCAGTTATTTGTCCTACAAGCAAGAGTTGTTTTCTGGTAAGATGAGTCACTATTGTGCTCCAATTGCCATACACAGTGCAAATAGCATTCGTGTCTGTTCCACGCAAGTACAGTGTATTGGACTGAAGAGGAGCTACTGTTCTTGTCAGTTTCCTAAGCAGAGTTGAACTAGATATGGACCGTGTGTGTAGGAAGCACAGTTCTTTTGTTCTGTGCAAGCTCACTGTTCTGGCCATATAGGAAACACAGTAGATTAGAAGAGTGCTCTTTTCTCAAAAGCAGAGTGTGTTTCTAGTAAGGCGAGCTAGAGTTCGTTTCCCAGTCCTAAATGGAGTTGAATCACATGCAGTTTCTGGTCCTACGAGCAAGACTTGTTTTCTGGTAAGGAAAGTCACTATTGCGCTCCCATTGCCATACACAGTGCAAATAGCACTCGCGTCTGTTCCCAGCAAGTACAGTGTATCGGACTGAAGAGGAGCTTTTGTTCTTGTCAGTTTCCTAAGCAGACTTGAACTAGGTATGTCCGTGTGTGTAGGAAGCACAGTTTTTTTGTTCTGAGCAATCTCACTGTTCGGACCCCATAGGAAAAACAGTAGAGTAGAAGAGTGCTCCTTTCTCAAAAGCAGAGTGTGTTTCTTGTAAGCCGAGCTAGCATTTGTTTCCCAGCCATAAATGCAGTTCAATCACAGGCAGGTTCTGGTCCTACGAGCAAGAGTTGTTTTCTGGTATGGAAAGTCACTATTGTGCTCCCATTGTCATACACAGTGCAAATAGCACTCGCGTCTGTTCCCCGCAAGTACAGTGTATCGGACTGAAGAGGAGCTACTGTTCTTGTCAGTTTCCTAAGCAGAGTTGAACTAGATATGGCCCGTGTGTGTAGGAAGCACAGTTCTTTTGTTCTGAGCAAGCTCACTGTTCTGGCCCTATAGGAAACACAGTAGAGTAGAAGAGTGCTCTTTTCTCTAAAGCAGAGTATGTTTCTTGAAAGGCGAGCTAGCGTTTGTTTCCCAGTCCTAAATGGAGTTGAATCACATGCAGTTTCTGGTCCTACGAGCAAGAGTTGTTTTCTGGGGAAGAAAGTCACTATTGCACTCCCATTGCCATACACAGTGCAAATAGCACTCGCATCTGTTCCCAGCAAGTACAGTTTATCGGACTGAAGAGGAGCTACTGTTCTTGTCCATTTCCTAAGCAGAGTTGAACTAGATATGGCCCGTTCGTGTAGGAAGCACAGTTCCTTTGTTCTGAGCAAGCTCACTGTTCGGACCCCATAGGAAACACAGTAGAGTAGAAGAGTGCTCTTTTCTCAAAAGCAGAATGTGTTTCATATAAGGCGAGCTAGCATTTGTTTCCCAGTCCTAAATGGAGTTGAATCACATGCAGTTTCTGGTCCTACGAGCAAGAGTTGTTTTCTGGGGAAGAAAGTCACTATTGCACTCCCATTGCCATACACAGTGCAAATAGCACTCGCATCTGTTCCCAGCAAGTACAGTGTATTGAACTGAAGAGGAGCTACTGTTCTTGTCAGTTTCTTAAGCAGAGTTGAACTAGATATGGCCCGTGTGTGTAGGAAGCACAGTTCTTTTGTTCTGGGCAAGCTCACTGTTCTGGCCTCATAGGAAACACAGTAGAGTCGAAGTGTGCTCTTTTCTCTAAAGCAGAGAGTGTTTCTTGTAAGGTGAGCTAGCGTTTGTTTCCCAGTCCTAAATGGAGTTGAATGACATGCAGTTTCTGGTCCTACGAGCAAGAGTTGTTTTCTGGTAAGAAGAGTCACTATTGCGCTGCCATTGCCATACACAGGACAAATAGTACTGTAGTATCTTTCCAGCAGTACAGTGTATTGGACTGAAGAGGAGCTACTGTTCTTGTCAGGTAACTAAGCAGAATTGAACTAAGTATGTCGGTGTGTTTAGGAAGCACAGTTTTTTTTGTTCTGAGCAAGCTCACTGTTCGGACCTCATAGGAATCACAGAAGAGTAGAAGAGTGCTCTTTTCTCTAAAGCAGAGTGTGTTTCTTGTAAGGCGAGCTGGCGTTTGTTTCTTAGTCCTAAATGGAGTTCAATCACAGGCAGTTTCCCGTCCTATGAGCAAGACTTGTTTTCTGGTAAGGAAAGTCACTATTGTGCTCCCATTGCCATACACAGTGCAAATAGCACTCACGTCTGTTCCCAGCAAGTACAGTGTATTGGACTGAAGAGGAGCTACTGTTCTTGTCAGTTTTCTAAGCAGAGTTGAACTAGATATGGACCATGTGTTTAGGAAGCACAGTTCTTTTGTTCTGAGCAAGCTCACTGTTCGGACACCATAGGAAACACAGTAGAGTAGAAGAGTGCTCTTTTCTCAAAAGCAGAGTGTATTTCATGTAAGGCGAGCTAGCATATGTTTCTCAGTCCTAAATGGAGTTGAATCATATGCAGTTTCTGGTCCTACAAGCAAGAGTTGTTTTCTGGTAAGGAAAGTCACTATTGTGCTCCCATTGCCATCCACAGTGCAAATAGCACTCGCGTCTGTTCCCAGCAAGTACAGTGTATCAGACTGAAGAGGAGCTATTGTTCTTGTCAGTTTCCTAAGCAGAGTTGAACTAGATATGGCCCGTGTGTGTAGAAAGCACAGTTCTTTTGTTCTGAGCAAGCTCACTGTTCTGGCCCTATATGAAACACAGTAGAGTAGAAGAGTGCTCTTTTCTCAAAAGCAGAGTGTATTTCATGTAAGGCGAGCTAGCATATGTTTCTCAGTTCTAAATGGAGTTGAATCATATGCAGTTTCTGGTCCTACAAGCAAGAGTTGTTTTCTGGTAAGGAAAGTCACTATTGTGCTCCCATTGCCATCCACAGTGCAAATAGCACTCGCGTCTGTTCCCAGCAAGTACAGTGTATTGGACTGAAGAGGAGCTACTGTTCTTGTCAGTTTTCTAAGCAGACTTGAACTAGATATGGCCGTGTGTGTAGGAAGCACAGTTTTTTTGTTCTGAGCAAGCTCACTGCTCGGAACACATAGGAAACACAGTAGAATAGAAGAGTGCTCTTTTCTCAAAAGCAGTGTGTGTTTCTTGTAAGGTGAGCTAGCGTTTGTTTCCTAGTCCTAAATGGAATTGAATCACATGCAGTTTCTGGTCCTACAAGCCAGAGTTGTTTTCTGGTAAGAAGAGTCACTATTGTGCTCCCATTGTCATACAGAGGGCAAATAGCACTGGCATCTGTTCCCAGCATGTACAGTGTATTGGAATGAAGAGGATCTACTGTTCTTGTCCGGTTCCTAAGCAGAGTTGAACTAGATATGGCCATGTGTGTAGGAAGCACAGTTCTTTTGTTCTGAGCAAACTCACTGTTCTGGCCCTATAGGAAACACAGTAGAGTAGAAGAGGGCCCTTTTCTCAAAAGCAGAGTGTGTTTCTTGTAAGGCGAGCTAGCGTTTGTTTCCCAGTCCTATATGGAGTTGAATCACATGCAGTTTCTGGTCCTACGAACAAGAGTTGTTTTCTGGTAAGGAAAGTCACTATTGTGCTCCCATTGCCATACACAGGGCAAAAAGCACTCGCGTCTTTTCCCAGCAAGTACAGTGTATTGGACTGAAGAGGAACTACTGTTCTTGTCAGTTTCCTAAGCAGAATTGAACTAGATATGGCCCGTGTGTGTAGGAAGCACAGTTCTTTTGTTCTGAGCAAGCTCACTGTTTGGACCCCATAGGAAACACAGTAGAGTAGAAGAGTGCTCTTTTCTCAAAAGCAGAATGTGTTTCATGTAAGGCGAGCTAGCATTTGTTTCCCAGTCCTAAATGGAGATGAATCACATGCAGTTTCTGGTCCTACGAGCAAGAGTTGTTTTCTGGTAAGGAAAGTCACTATTGCACTCCTATTGCCATACACATTGCAAATAGTACTCGCGTCTGTTCCCAGCAAGTACAGTGTATCGGACTGAAGAGGAGCTACTGATCTTGTCAGTTTCCTAAGCAGAGTTGAACTAGATATGGTCGGTGTGTGTAGGAAGCACAGTTCTTTTATTCTGAGCAAGATCACTGTTTGGACCCCATAAGAAACACAGTAGAGTAGAAGAGTGCTCTTTTCTCAAAAGCAGAGTGTGTTTCTTGTAAGGAGAGCTAGCGTTTGTTTCCCAGTCCTAAATGGAGTTGAATCCCATGCAGTTTCTGGTCCTACGAGCAAGAGTTGTTTTCTGGTAAGAAGAGTCAATATTGCACTGCCAATGCCATACACAGGACAAATAGCACTGGCGTCTTTTCCCAGCAAGTACAGTGTATTGGACTGAACAGTATCTACTGTTCTTGTCAGGTTCCTAAGCAGACTTGAACTAGATATGGCCGTGTGTGTAGGAAGCACAGTTTTTTTGTTCTGAGCAAGCTCACTGCTCGGAACACATAGGAAACACAGTAGAATAGAAGAGTGCTCTTTTCTCAAAAGCAGTGTGTGTTTCTTGGAAGGCGAGCTAGTGTTTGTTTCCTAGTCCTAAATGGAATTGAATCACATGCAGTTTCTGGTCCTACGAACAAGAGTTGTTTTCTGGTAAGGAAAGTCACTATTGCGCTCCCATTGCCATACACCTGAAAAATAGCACTCGCATCTTTTGCCAGCAAGTACAGTGTACTGGACTGAACAGGAGCTACTGTTCTTGTCAGTTTCCTAAGCAGAGTTGAACTAGATATGGTCCGTGCGTGTAGGAAGCACAGTTCTTTTGTTCTGAGCAAGCTTACTGTTTGGACCCCATAAGAAACACAGTAGAGTAGAAGAGTGCTCTTTTCTCAAAAGCAGAGTGTGTTTTATGTAAGGCAAGCTAGCGTTTGTTTCCCAGTCCTAAATGGAGTGGAATCACATGCAATTTCTGGTCCTATGAGCAAGAGTTGTTTTATGGTAAGAATAGTCACTATTGCGCTGTCATTGCCATACACAGGACAAATAGCACTGGCGTCTGATCCCAGCAAGTACAGTGTATTGGACTGAATAGGTGCTACTGTTCTTGTCAGTTTCCTAAGCAGACTTGAACTAGATATGGCCGTGTGTGTAGGAGGCACAGTTTTTTTGTTCTGAGCAAGCTCACTGTTCGGAACACATAGGAAAAACAGTAGAGTAGAAGAGTGCTCTTTTCTCAAAAGCAGAGTGTGTTTCTTGGAAGGCGAGCTAGCGTTTGTTTCCTAGTCCTAAATGGTGTTGAGTCACATGCAGTTATTTGTCCTACAAGCAAGAGTTGTTTTCTGGTAAGACGAGTCACTATTGTGCTCCAATTGCCATACACAGTGCAAATAGCATTCGTGTCTGTTCCACGCAAGTACAGTGTATTGGACTGAAGAGGAGCTACTGTTCTTGTCAGTTTCCTAAGCAGAGTTGAACTAGATATGGACCGTGTGTGTAGGAAGCACAGTTCTTTTGTTCTGTGCAAGCTCACTGTTCTGGCCATATAGGAAACACAGTAGATTAGAAGAGTGCTCTTTTCTCAAAAGCAGAGTGTGTTTCTAGTAAGGCGAGCTAGAGTTCGTTTCCCAGTCCTAAATGGAGTTGAATCACATGCAGTTTCTGGTCCTACGAGCAAGACTTGTTTTCTGGTAAGGAAAGTCACTATTGCGCTCCCATTGCCATACACAGTGCAAATAGCACTCGCGTCTGTTCCCAGCAAGTACAGTGTATCGGACTGAAGAGGAGCTTTTGTTCTTGTCAGTTTCCTAAGCAGACTTGAACTAGGTATGTCCGTGTGTGTAGGAAGCACAGTTTTTTTGTTCTGAGCAATCTCACTGTTCGGACCCCATAGGAAAAACAGTAGAGTAGAAGAGTGCTCCTTTCTCAAAAGCAGAGTGTGTTTCTTGTAAGGCGAGCTAGCATTTGTTTCCCAGCCATAAATGCAGTTCAATCACAGGCAGGTTCTGGTCCTACGAGCAAGAGTTGTTTTCTGGTATGGAAAGTCACTATTGTGCTCCCATTGTCATACACAGTGCAAATAGCACTCGCGTCTGTTCCCAGCAAGTACAGTGTATCAGACTGAAGAGAAGCTACTGTTCTTGTCAGTTTCCTAAGCAGAGTTGAACGAGATATGTCCCGTGTGTGTAGGAAGCACAGTTCTTTTGTTTTGAGCAAGCTCACTGTTTGGACCCCATAGGAAACACAGTAATGTAGAAGTGTGCTCTTTTCTCAAAAGCAGAGTGTGTTTCTTGTAAGGCGAGCTAGCGTTTGTTTCCCAGTCCTAAATGGAGTTGAATCCCATGCAGTTTCTGGTCCTACGAGCAAGAGTTGTTTTCTCGTAAGTAGAGTCACTATTGTGCTGCCATTGCCATGCACAGGACAAATAGCACTGGCATCTGTTCTCAGCAAGTACAGTGTATTGGACTGAAGATGATCTTCTGTTATTGTCAGTTTCCTAAGCAGAATTGAACTAGATATGGCCGTGTGTGTAGGAAGTACAGTTCTTTTGTTCTGAGCAAGCTCACTGTTTTGGCTCTATAGAAAACACAGTAGAGTAGAAGAGTGCTCTTTTCTCAAAAGTAGTGTGTGTTTCATGTAAGGCGAGCTAGCGTTTGTGTCCCAGTCCTAATTGGATTTGAATCACATGCAGTTTTTGTTTCCATGAGCATGAGTTGTTTTCTGGTAAGGAAAGTCACTATTGCGCTCCTTTTCCCCTACACAGTGCAAAAAGCACTCGCGTCAGTTCCCAGCAAATACACTGTATTGGACTAAAGTGGAGCTACTGTTCTTGTCAGTTTCCTAATCAGAGTTGAACTACATATGGCCCCTGTGTGTAGGAAACACAGTTCTTTGGTTCTGAGCAAGCTCACTGTTCGGATCCCATAGGAAACACAGTAGAGTAGAAGAGTGCTCTTTTCTCAAAAGCATAGTCTGTTTCTTGTAAGGCGAGCTAGTGTTTGTTTCCCAGTCACAAATGGAGTTGAATCCCATGCAGTTTCTGGTCCTATGACCAAGAGTTGTTTTCTGGTAAGAAGAGTCACTATTACGCTCCCATTGCCATACACAGTGCAAATAGAACTCGCATCTCTTCGCAGGAATTACAGTGTATTGGACTGAAGAGGATCTACTGTCCTTGTCAGTTTCCTAAGCAGAATTGATCTAGATATGGCTCCTGTGTGTAGGAAGCATAGTTCTTCTGTTCTGAGAAAGCTCATTGTTCTGACCCCATAAGAAAAACAGTAGAGTAGAAGAGTGCCCGTTTCTCAAAACCAGTGTGTGTTTCTTGTAAGGCGAGCTAGCATTAGTATCCCAATCCTAAATGGAGTTGAATCACATGCAGTTTCTGGTCCTACGAGCAAGAATTGTTTTCTGGTAAGAAGAGTCACTATTGCCCTCCCATTTTCATACACTGGGCAAATAGCACTCGCGTCTGATTCCAGCAACTACAGAGTATTGGACTGAAGAGGATCTACTATTCTTGTCAGTTTCATAAGCAGAATTGAACTAGATATGACCGTGTGTGTAGGAAGCACAGTTCTTTTGTTCTGAGCAAGCTCACTGTTTTGGCCCTATAAGAAACACAGTAGAGTAGAAGAGTGCTCTTTTCTCAAAAGCAGAGTGTGTTTCT
>NW_026737554.1:0-37432 GCF_949786415.1 Peromyscus eremicus | reverse complement strand
ACAGTAGAGTAGAAGAGTGCTCTTTTCTCAAAAGCAGAGTGTGTTTCTTGTAAGGCGAGCTAGCGTTTGTTTCCCAGTCCTAAATGGAGTTGAATCACATGCAGTTTTTGGTCCTTTGAGCAAGAGTTGTTTTCTGGTAAGGAAAGTCACTCTTGCGCTCCCATTGCCATACACAGTGCAAATACCACTCGCGTCTGTTCCCAGCAAGTACAGTGTATTGGACTGAAGCAGAGCTACTGTTCTTGTCAGTTTCCTAAGCAGAGTTGAACTAGATATTGCCCCTGTGTGTAGGAAGCACAGTTCTTTTGTTCTGATCAAGCTCACTGTTCGGACCACCTAGGAAATACAGTAGAGTAGAAGAGTGCTCTTTTCTCAAAAGCAGAGTGTGTTTCTTGTTAGGCGAGCTAGTGTTTGTTTCCCAGTCAGAAATGGAGTTGAATCCCATGCAGTTTCTGTTCCTATGAGCCAGAGGTGTTTTCTGATAAGAAGAGTCACTATTGTGCTCCCATTGTCATACAGAGGACAAATAGCACTCGCGTCTGTTCCCAGCAAGTACAGTGTATTGGACTGAAGCAGAGCTACTGTTCTTGTCAGTTTCCTAAGCAGAGTTGAACTAGATATGGCCCCTGTGTGTAGGAAGCACAGTTCTTTTGTTCTGAGCAAGCTCACTGTTCGGACCACATAGGAAATACAGTAGAGTAGAAGAGTGCTCTTTTCTCAAAAGCAGAGTGTGTTTCTTGTAAGGCGAGCTAGTGTTTGTTTCCCAGTCAGAAATGGAGTTGAATCCCATGCAGTTTCTGGTCCTACGAGCAAGAGGTGTTTTCTGATAAGAAGAGTCACTATTGCGCTCCCATTGTCATACAGAGGACAAATAGCACTGGCGTCTGTTCCCTGCATGTACAGTGTATTGGACTGAAGTGGAGCTACTGTTCATGTCAGTTTCCTAAGCAGAGTTGAACTAGATGTGGCCCGTGTGTGGAGGAAGCACAGTTCTGTTGTTCTGAGCAAGCTCACTGTTTGGACCCCCTAGGATACACAGTAGAGTAGAAGAGTGCTCTTTTCTCAAAAGCAGAGTGTGTTTCTTGTAAGGTGAGCTAGCGTTTGTTTCCCAGTCCTAAATGGAGTTGAATCACATGCAGTTTCTTGTCCTACAAGCAAGAGTTGTTTTCTGGTAAGAAGAGTCACTATTGTGCTCCCATTGTCATACACAGGGCAAATAGCACTGGCGTCTGTTCCCAGCATGTACAGTGTACTGGACTGAAGCGGAGCTACTGTTCTTGTCAGTTTCCTAAGCAGAGTTGAACTAGATATTGCCCCTGTGTGTAGGAAGCACAGTTCTTTTGTTCTGAGCAAGCTCACTGTTCAGACCCCATAGGAAACACAGTAGAGTAGAAGAGTGCTCTTTTCTCAAAAGCAGAGTGTGTTTCTTGTAAAGCGGGCTAGCATTTTTTTCCCAGTCCTAAATGGAGTTGAATCACATGCAGTTTCTTGTCCTACGAGCAAGAGTTGTTTTCGGGTAAGAAGGGTCACTATTGTGCTCCCACTATCATTCACAGGGCAAATAACACTGGCGTCTATTCCCAGCATGTACAATGTATTGGACTGAAGAGGATCTACTGTTCTTTTCAGTTTCCTAAGCATAATTGAAGTAGATATGGCCGTATTTGTATGAAGCACAGTTCTTTTTTTGTGACCAAGCTCACTGTTCTGGCCCTATGGGAAACACAGTAGAGTAGAAGAGTGCTCTTTTCTCAAAAGCAGTGTGTGTTTCTTGTAAGGCGAGCTAGCGTTTGTTTCCCAGTCCTAAATGGAGTTGAATCACATGCAGTTTTTGGTCCTATGAGCAAGAGTTGTTTTCTGCTAAGGAAAGTCTCTCTTGCGCTCCCATTGCCATACACAGTGCAAATAGCACTCGCGTCTGTTCCCAGCAAGTACAGTGTATTGGACTGAAGCGGAGCTACTGTTCTTGTCAGTTTCCTAAGCAGAGTTGAACTAGATATGGCCCCTGTGTGTAGGAAGCACAGTTCTTTTGTTCTGAGCAAGCTCACTGTTCGGACCACATAGGAAATACAGTAGAGTAGAAGAGTGCTCTTTTCTCAAAAGCAGAGTGTGTTTCTTTTAAGGCGAGCTAATGTTTGTTTCCCAGTCAGAAATGGAGTTGAATCCCATGCAGTTTCTGGTCCTACGAGCAAGAGGTGTTTTCTGATAAGAAGAGTCACTATTGTGCTCCCATTGTCATACAGAGGACAAATAGCACTGGCGTCTGTTTCCTGCATGTACAGTGTATTGGACTGAAGCGGAGCTACTGTTCTTGTCAGTTTCCTAAGCAGAGTTGAACTAGATATGGCCCCTGTGTGGAGGAAGCACAGTTCTTTTGTTCTGAGCAAGCTCACTGTTCGGACCACATAGGAAATACAGTAGAGTAGAAGAGTGCTCTTTTCTCAAAAGCAGAGTGTGTTTCTTGTTAGGCGAGCTAGTGTTTGTTTCCCAGTCAGAAATGGAGTTGAATCCCATGCAGTTTCTGGTCCTATGAGCCAGAGGTGTTTTCTGATAAGAAGAGTCACTATTGCGCTCCCATTGTCATACTGAGGACAAATAGCACTGGCGTCTGTTCCCTGCATGTACAGTGTATTGGACTGAAGTGGAGCTACTGTTCATGTCAGTTTCCTAAGCAGAGTTGAACTAGATATGGCCTGTGTGTGGAGGAAGCACAGTTCTGTTGTTCTGAGCAAGCTCACTGTTTGGACCCCCTAGGATACACACTAGAGTAGAAGAGTGCTCTTTTCTCAAAAGCAGAGTGTGTTTCTTGTAAGGCGAGCTAGCGTTTGTTTCCCAGTCCTAAATGGAGTTGAATCACATGCAGTTTCTTGTCCTACAAGCAAGAGTTGTTTTCTGGTAAGAAGAGTCACTATTGTGCTCCCATTGTCATACACAGGGCAAATAGCACTGGCATCTGTTCCCAGCATGTACAGTGTATTGGACTGAAGAGGAACTACTGTTCTTGTCAGTTTCCTAAGCAGAATTGAACTAGATATGGCCGTATTTGTAGGAATCACAGTTCTTTTGTTCTGAGCAAACTCACTGTTCTGGCCCTATAGGAAAAACAGTAGAGTAGAAGAGTGCTCTTTTCTCAAAAGCAGAGTGTGTTTCTTGTAAGGCGAGCTAGCGTTTGTTTCCCAGTCCTAAATGGAGTTGAATCACATGCAGTTTTTGGTCGTATGAGCAAGAGTTGTTTTCTGGTAAGGAAAGTCACTCTTGTGCTCCCATTGCCATACACAGTGCAAATAGCACTCGCGTCTGTTCCCAGCAATTACAGTGTATTGGACTGAAGCGGAGCTACTGTTCTTTTCAGTTTTCTAAGCAGAGTTGAACTAGATATGGCCCCTGTGTGTAGGAAGCACTGTTCTTTTGTTCTGAACAAGGTCACTGTTAAGACCCCATATGAAACACAGTAGAGTAGAAGAGTGCTCTTTTCTCAAAAGCAGAGTGTGTTTCTTGTAAGGCGAGCTAGCGTTTGTTTCCCAGTCCTAAATGGAGTTGAATCCCATGCAGTTTCTGGTCCTATGAGCCAGAGGTGTTTTCTGATAAGAAGAGTCACTATTGCGCTCCCATTGTCATACAGAGGACAAATAGCACTGGCGTCTGTTCCCTGCACGTACAGTGTATTGGACTGAAGCGGAGCTACTGTTCTTGTCAGTTTCCTAAGCAGAGTTGAACTAGATATGGCCCGTGTGTGGAGGAAGCACAGTTCTGTTGTTCTGAGCCAGCTCACTGTTCGGACCACATAGGATTCACAGCAGAGTAGAAGTGTGCTCTTTTCTCAAAAGCAGAGTGTGTTTCTTGTAAGGCGAGCTAGCGTTTGTTTCCCAGTCCTAAATGGAGTTGAATCACATGCAGTTTTTGGTCCTATGAGCAAGAGTTGTTTTCTGGTAAGGAAAGTCACTCTTGCGCTCCCATTGCCATACACAGTGCAAATAGCACTCGCGTCTGACCCAGCAAGTACAGTGTATTGGACTGAAGCAGAGCTACTGTTCTTGTCAGTTTCCTAAGCAGAGTTGAACTAGATATGGCCCCTGTGTGTAGGAAGCACAGTTCTTTTGTTCTGAGCAAGCTCACTGTTCGGACCACATAGGAAATACAGTAGAGTAGAAGAGTGCTCTTTTCTCAAAAGCAGAGTGTGTTTCTTGTAAGGCGAGCTACTGTTTGTTTCCCAGTCAGAAATGGAGTTGAATCCCATGCAGTTTCTGGTCCTACGAGCAAGAGGTGTTTTCTGATAAGAAGAGTCACTATTGCGCTCCCATTGTCATACAGAGGACAAATAGCACTGGCGTCTGTTCCCTGCATGTACAGTGTATTGGACTGAAGCGGAGCTACTGTTCTTGTCAGTTTCCTAAGCAGAGTTGAACTAGATATGGCCCGTGTGTGGAGGAAGCACAGTTCTGTTGTTCTGAGCAAGCTCACTGTTTGGACCTCCTAGGATAAACAGCAGAGTAGAAGAGTGCTCTTTTCTCAAAAGCAGAGTGTGTTTCTTGTAAGGCGAGCTAGCGTTTGTTTCCCAGTCCTAAATGGAGTTGAATCACATGCAGTTTCTTGTCCTACGAGCAAGAGTTGTTTTCTGGTAAGAAGAGTCACTATTGTGCTCCCATTGTCATACACAGGGCAAATAGCACTGGCGTCTGTTCCCAGCATGTACAGTGTATTGGACTGAAGAGGATCTACTGTTCTTGTCAGTTTCCTAAGCAGAATTGAACTAGATATGGCCGTATTTGTAGGAATCACAGTTCTTTTGTTCTGAGCAAACTCACTGTTCTGGCCCTATAGGAAAAAAAGTAGAGAAGAAGAGTGCTCTTTTCTCAAAAGCAGAGTGTGTTTCTTGTAAGGCGAGCTAGCGTTTGTTTCCCAGTCCTAAATGGAGTTGAATCACATGCAGTTTTTGGTCCTATGAGCAAGAGATGTTTTCTGGTAAGGAAAGTCACTCTTGCGCTCGTATTTCCATACACAGTGCAAATAGCACTGGCGTTTGTTCCCAGGAAGTACAGTGTATTGGACTGAAGCGGAGCTACTGTTCTTGTCAGTTTCCTAAGCAGAGTTGAACTAGATATTGCCCCTGTGTGTAGGAAGCACAGTTCTTTTGTTCTGAGCAAGCTCACTGTTCAGACCCCATAGGAAACACAGTAGAGTAGAAGAGTGCTCTTTTCTCAAAAGCAGAGTGTGTTTCTTGTTAGGCGAGCTAGTGTTTGTTTCCCAGTCAGAAATGGAGTTGAATCCCATGCAGTTTCTGGTCCTATGAGCCAGAGGTGTTTTCTGATAAGAAGAGTCACTATTGCGCTCCCATTGTCATACAGAGGACAAATAGCACTCGCGTCTGTTCCCAGCAAGTACAGTGTATTGGACTGAAGCAGAGCTACTGTTCTTGTCAGTTTCCTAAGCAGAGTTGAACTAGATATGGCCCCTGTGTGTAGGAAGCACAGTTCTTTTGTTCTGAGCAAGCTCACTGTTCGGACCACATAGGAAATACAGTAGAGTAGAAGAGTGCTCTTTTCTCAAAAGCAGAGTGTGTTTCTTGTAAGGCGAGCTAGCGTTTGTTTCCCAGTCCTAAATGGAGTTGAATCACACGCAGTTTTTGGTCCTATGAGCAAGAGTTGTTTTCTGGTAAGGAAAGTCATTATTGCGCTCGTATTTCCATACACAGTGCAAATAGCACTGGCGTCTGTTCCCAGCAAGTACAGTGTATTGGACTGAAGTGGAGCTACTGTTCTTGTCAGTTTCATAAGCAAAGTTGAACTAGATATTGCCCCTGTGTGTAGGAAGCACAGTTCTTTTGTTCTGAGCAAGCTCACTGTTCAGACCCCATAGGAAACACAGGAGAGTAGAAGAATGCTCTTTTCTCAAAAGCAGAGTGTGTTTCTTGTAAAGCGAGCAAGCATTTGTTTCCCAGTCCTAAATGGAGTTGAATCACATGCAGTTTCTTGTCCTAAGAGCAAGAGTTGTTTTCTGGTAAGAAGAGTCACTATTGTGCTCCCATTGTCATTCACAGGGCAAATAACACTGGCGTCTGTTCCCAGCATGTACACTGTATTGGACTGAAGAGGATCTACTGTTCTTTTCAGTTTCCTAAGCATAATTGAACTAGATTTGGCCGTATTTGTATGAAGCACAGTTCTTTTGTTCTGACCAGGCTCACTGTTTTGGCCCTATAGGAAACACAGTAGAGTAGAAGAGTGCTCTTTTCTCAAAAGCAGAGTGTGTTTCTTCTAAGGCGAGCTAGCGTTTGTTTCCCAGTCCTAAATGGAGTTGAATCACATGCAGGTTTTGGTCCTATGAGCAAGAGTTGTTTTCTGGTAAGGAAATTCACTCTTGCGCTCCCATTGCCATACACAGTGCAAATAGCACTCGCGTCTGTTCCCAGCAAGTACATTGTATTGGACTGAAGCGGAGCTACTGTTCTTGTCAGTTTCCTAAGCAGAGTTGAACTAGATATGGCCCCTGTGTGTAGGAAGCACAGTTCTTTTGTTCTGAGCAAGCTCACTGTTCGGACCCCATAGGAAATACAGTAGAGTAGAAGAGTGCTCTTTTCTCAAAAGCAGAGTGTGTTTCTTGTAAGGCGAGCTACTGTTTGTTTCCCAGTCAGAAATGGAGTTGAATCCCATGCAGTTTCTGGTCCTACGAGCAAGAGGTGTTTTCTGATAAGAAGAGTCACTATTGCGTTCCCATTGTCATACAGAGGACAAATAGCACTGGCGTCTGTTCCCTGCATGTACAGTGTATTGGACTGAAGTGGAGCTACTGTTCATGTCAGTTTCCTAAGCAGAGTTGAACTAGATATGGCCCGTGTGTGGAGGAAGCACAGTTCTGTTGTTCTGAGCAAGCTCACTGTTTGGAGCCCCTAGGATACACAGCAGAGTAGAAGAGTGCTCTTTTCTCAAAAGCAGAGTGTGTTTCTTGTAAGGCGAGCTAGCGTTTGTTTCCCAGTTTTTGGTCCTATGAGCAAGAGTTGTTTTCTGCTAAGGAAAGTCACTCTTGCCATCCCATTGCCATACACAGTGCAAATAGCACTCGCGTCTTGTAAGGCGAGCTAGTGTTTGTTTCCCAGTCAGAAATGGAGTTGAATCCCATGCAGTTTCTGGTCCTATGAGCCAGAGGTGTTTTCTGATAAGAAGAGTCACTATTGCGCTCCCATTGTCATACAGAGGACAAATAACACTGGCGTCTGTTCCCTGCATGTACAGTGTATTGGACTGAAGTGGAGCTACTGTTCATGTCGGTTTCCTAAGCAGAGTTGAACTAGATATGGCCGGTGTGTGGAGGAAGCACAGTTCTGTTGTTCTGAGCAAGCTCACTGTTCGGACCACATAGGATACACAGCAGAGTAGAAGCGTGCTCTTTTCTCAAAAGCAGAGTGTGTTTCTTGTAAGGCGAGCTAGCGTTTGTTTCCCAGTCCTAAATGGAGTTGAATCACGTGCAGTTTTTGGTCCTATGAGCAAGAGTTGTTTTCTGGTAAGGAAAGTCATTATTGCGCTCGCATTTCCATACACAGTGCAAATAGCACTGGCGTCTGTTCCCAGCAAGTACAGTGTATTGGACTGAAGCGGAGCTACTGTTCTTGTCACTTTCCTAAGCAGAGTTGAACTAGATATTGCCACTGTGTGTAGGAAGCACAGTTCTTTTGTTCTGAGCAAGCTCACTGTTCAGACCCCATAGGAAACACAGTAGAGTAGAAGAGTGCTCTTTTCTCAAAAGCAGAGTGTGTTTCTTGTAAAGCGAGCTAGCATTTGTTTCCCAATCCTAAATGGAGTTGAATCACATGCAGTTTCTTGTCCTAAGAGCAAGAGTTGTTTTCTGGTAAGAAGAGTCACTATTGTGCTCCCATTGTCATTCACAGGGCAAATAACACTGGCGTCTGTTCCCAGCATGTACACTGTATTGGACTGAAGAGGATCTACTGTTCTTTTCAGTTTCCTAAGCATAATTGAACTAGATATGGCCGTATTTGTATGAAGCACAGTTCTTTTGTTCTGACCAAGCTCACTGTTCTGGCCCTACAGGAAACACAGTAGAGTAGAAGAGTGCTCTTTTCTCAAAAGCAGAGTGTGTTTCTTGTAAGGCGAGCTAGCGTTTGTTTCCAAGTCCTAAATGGAGTTGAATCACATGCAGGTTTTGGTCCTATGAGCAAGAGTTGTTTTCTGGTAGGGAAAGTCATTATTGCGCTCGCATTTCCATACACAGTGCAAATAGCACTGGCGTCTGTTCCCAGCAAGTACAGTGTATTGGACTGAAGCGGAGCTACTGTTCTTGTCAGTTTGCTAAGCAGAGTTGAACTAGATATGGCCCCTGTGTGTAGGAAGCACTGTTCTTTTGTTCTGAGCGACCTCACTGTTCAGACCCCATAGGAAACACAGTAGAGTAGAAGAGTGCTCTTTTCTCAAAAGCAGAGTGTGTTTCTTGTAAGGCGAGCTAGCGTTTGTTTCCCAGTCCTAAATGGAGTTGAATCACGTGCAGTTTTTGGTCCTATGAGCAAGAGTTGTTTTCTGGTAAGGAAAGTCACTCTTGTGCTCCCATTGCCATACACAGTGCAAATAGCACTCGTGTCTGTTCCCAGCAAGTACATTGTATTGGACTAAAGCGGAGCTACTGTTCTTGTCAGTTTCCTAAGCAGAGTTGAACTAGATATGGCCCCTGTGTGTATGAAGCACAGTTCTTTTGTTCTGAGCAAGCTCACTGTTCGGACCACATAGGAAATACAGTAGAGTAGAAGAGTGCTATTTTCTCAAAAGCAGAGTGTGTTTCTTGTAAGGCGAGCTAGTGTTTGTTTCCCAGTCAGAAATGGAGTTGAATCCCATGCAGTTTCTGGTCCTATGAGCCAGAGGTGTTTTCTGATAAGAAGAGTCACTATTGCGCTCCCATTGTCATACAGAGGACAAATAACACTGGCGTCTGTTCCCTGCATGTACAGTGTATTGGACTGAAGTGGAGCTACTGTTCATGTCGGTTTCCTAAGCAGAGTTGAACTAGATATGGCCCGTGTGTGGAGGAAGCACAGTTCTGTTGTTCTGAGCAAGCTCACTGTTCGGACCACATAGGATACACAGCAGAGTAGAAGCGTGCTCTTTTCTCAAAAGCAGAGTGTGTTTCTTGTAAGGCGAGCTAGCGTTTGTTTCCCAGTCCTAAATGGAGTTGAATCACGTGCAGTTTTTGGTCCTATGAGCAAGAGTTGTTTTCTGGTAAGGAAAGTCACTCTTGTGCTCCCATTGCCATACACAGTGCAAATAGCACTCGTGTCTGTTCCCAGCAAGTACATTGTATTGGACTAAAGCGGAGCTACTGTTCTTGTCAGTTTCCTAAGCAGAGTTGAACTAGATATGGCCCCTGTGTGTATGAAGCACAGTTCTTTTGTTCTGAGCAAGCTCACTGTTCGGACCACATAGGAAATACAGTAGAGTAGAAGAGTGCTATTTTCTCAAAAGCAGAGTGTGTTTCTTGTAAGGCGAGCTAGTGTTTGTTTCCCAGTCAGAAATGGAGTTGAATCCCATGCAGTTTCTGGTCCTATGAGCCAGAGGTGTTTTCTGATAAGAAGAGTCACTATTGCGCTCCCATTGTCATACAGAGGACAAATAACACTGGCGTCTGTTCCCTGCATGTACAGTGTATTGGACTGAAGTGGAGCTACTGTTCATGTCTGTTTCCTAAGCAGAGTTGAACTAGATATGGCCCGTGTGTGGAGGAAGCACAGTTCTGTTGTTCTGAGCAAGCTCACTGTTCGGACCCCATAGGATACACAGCAGAGTAGAAGCGTGCTCTTTTCTCAAAAGCAGAGTGTGTTTCTTGTAAGGCGAGCTAGCGTTTGTTTCCCAGTCCTAAATGGAGTTGAATCACATGCAGTTTCTGGTCCTACGAGCAAGAGTTGTTTTCTGGTAAGAAGAGTCACTATTGTGCTCCCATTGTCATACACAGGGCAAATAGCACTGGCGTCTGTTCCCAGCATGTACAGTGTATTGGACTGAAGAGGATCTACTGTTCTTGTCAGTTTCCTAAGCAGAATTGAACTAGATATGGCCGTATTTGTAGGAATCACAGTTCTTTTGTTCTGAGCAAACTCACTGTTCTGGCCCTATAGGAAAAACAGTAGAGTAGAAGAGTGCTCTTTTCTCAAAAGCAGAGTGTGTTTCTCCTAAGGCGAGCTAGCGTTTGTTTCCCAGTCCTAAATGGAGTTGAATCACATGCAGTTTTTGGTCCTATGAGCAAGAGTTGTTTTCTGCTAAGGAAAGTCATTATTGCGCTCATATTTCCATACACAGTGCAAATAGCACTGGCGTCTGTTCCCAGCAAGTACAGTGTAGTGGACTGAAGCGGAGCTACTGTTCTTGTCAGTTTCCTAAGCAGAGTTGAACTAGATATTGCCCCTGTGTGTAGGAAGCACAGTTCTTTTGTTCTGAGCAAGCTCACTGTTCAGACCCCATAGGAAACACAGTAGAGTAGAAGAGTGCTCTTTTCTCAAAAGCAGAGTGTGTTTCTTGTAAAGCGAGCTAGCATTTGTTTCCCAATCCTAAATGGAGTTGAATCACATGCAGTTTCTTGTCCTAAGAGCAAGAGTTGTTTTCTGGTAAGAAGAGTCACTCTTGCACTCCCATTGCCATACACAGTGCAAATAGCACTCGCGTCTGTTCCCAGCAATTACAGTGTATTGGACTGAAGTGGAGCTACTGTTCTTGTCAGTTTTCTAAGCAGAGTTGAACTAGATATGGCCCCTGTATGTAGGAAGCACTGTTCTTTTGTTCTGAGCAAGCTCACTGTTCGGACACCATAGGAAACACAGTAGAGTAGAAGAGTGCTCTTTTCTCAAAAGCAGAGTGTGTTTCTTGTAAGGCGAGCTAGTGTTTGTTTCCCAGTCAGAAATGGAGTTGAATCCCATGCAGTTTCTGGTCCTATGAGCCAGAGGTGTTTTCTGATAAGAAGAGTCACTATTGCGCTCCCATTGTCATACAGAGGACAAATAGCACTGGCGTCTGTTCCCTGCATGTACAGTGTATTGGACTGAAGTGGAGCTACTGTTCATGTCAGTTTCCTAAGCAGAGTTGAACTAGATATTGCCCCTGTGTGTAGGAAGCACAGTTCTTTTGTTCTGAGCAAGCTCACTGTTCAGACCCCATAGGAAACACAGTAGAGTAGAAGAGTGCTCTTTTCTCAAAAGCAGAGTGTGTTTCTTGTAAAGCGAGCTAGCATTTGTTTCCCATCCTAAATGGAGTTGAATCACATGCAGTTTCTTGTCCTAAGAGCAAGAGTTGTTTTCTGGTAAGAAGAGTCACTATTGTGCTCCCTTTGTCATTCACAGGGCAAATAACACTGGCATCTGTTCCCAGCATGTACACTGTATTGGACTGAAGAGGATCTACTGTTCTTTTCAGTTTCCTAAGCATAATTGAACTAGATATGGGCGTATTTGTATGAAGCACAGTTCTTTTGTTCTGAGCAAACTCACTGTTCTGGCCCTATAGGAAAAACAGTAGACTAGAAGAGTGCACTTTTCTCAAAAGCAGAGTGTGTTTCTTGTAAGGCAAGCTAGCGTTTGTTTCCCAGGCCTAAATGGAGTTGAATCACATGCAGTTTTTGGTCCTATGAGCAAGAGTTGTTTTCTGCTAAGGAAAGTCACTCTTGCGCTCCCATTGCCATACACATTGCAAATAGCACTCGCGTCTGTTCCCAGCAATTACAGTGTATTGGACTGAAGCAGAGCTACTGTTCTTGTCAGTTCTCTAAGCAGAGTTGAACTAGATATGGCCCCTGTGTGTAGGAAGCACTGTTCTTTTGTTCTGAGCAAGCTCACTGTTCGGACCCCATAGGAAACACAGTAGAGTAGAAGAGTGCTCTTTTCTCAAAAGCAGAGTGTGTTTCTTGTAAGGCGAGCTAGTGTTTGTTTCCCAGTCAGAAATGGAGTTGAATCCCATGCAGTTTCTGGTCCTATGAGCCAGAGGTGTTTTCTGATAAGAAGAGTCACTATTGCGCTCCCATTGTCATACAGAGGACAAATAGCACTGGCGTCTGTTCCCTGCATGTACAGTGTATTGGACTGAAGTGGAGCTACTGTTCATGTCAGTTTCCTAAGCAGAGTTGAACTAGATATTGCCCCTGTGTGTAGGAAGCACAGTTCTTTTGTTCTGAGCAAGCTCACTGTTCAGACCCCATAGGAAACACAGTAGAGTAGAAGAGTGCTCTTTTCTCAAAAGCAGAGTGTGTTTCTTGTAAAGCGAGCTAGCATTTGTTTCACAGTCCTAAATGGAGTTGAATCAAATGCAGTTTCTTGTCCTAAGAGCTAGAGTTGTTTTCTGGTAAGAAGAGTCACTATTGTGCTCCCATTGTCATTCACAGGGCAAATAACACTGGCGTCTGTTCCCAGCATGTACACTGTATTGGACTGAAGAGGATCTACTGTTCTTTTCAGTTTCCTAAGCATAATTGAACTAGATATGGGCGTATTTGTATGAAGCACAGTTCTTTTGTTCTGACCAAGCTCACTGTTCTGGCCCTATAGGAAACACAGTAGAGTAGAAGAGTGCTCTTTTCTCAAAAGCAGAGTGTGTTTCTTGTAAGGCAAGCTAGCGTTTGTTTCCCAGTCCTAAATGGAGTTGAATCACATGCAGTTTCTTGTCCTACGAGCAAGAGTTGTTTTCTGGTAAGAAGAGTCACTATTGTGCTCCCATTGTCATACACAGGGCAAATAGCACTGGCGTCTGTTCCCAGCATGTACAGTGTATTGGACTGAAGAGGATCTACTGTTCTTGTCACTTTCCTAAGCAGAATTGAACTAGATATGGCCGTATTTGTAGGAATCACAGTTCTTTTGTTCTGAGCAAACTCACTGTTCTGGCCCTATAGGAAAAACAGTAGAGTAGAAGAGTGCTCTTTTCTCAAAAGCAGAGTGTGTTTCTCCTAAGGCGAACTAGCGTTTGTTTCCCAGTCCTAAATGGAGTTGAATCACATGCAGTTTTTGGTCCTATGAGCAAGAGTTGTTTTCTGCTAAGGAAAGTCATTATTGCGCTCATATTTCCATACACAGTGCAAATAGCACTGGCGTCTGTTCCCAGCAAGTACAGTGTAGTGGACTGAAGCGGAGCTACTGTTCTTGTCAGTTTCCTAAGCAGAGTTGAACTAGATATTGCACCTGTGTGTAGGAAGCACAGTTCTTTTGTTCTGAGCAAGCTCACTGTTCAGACCCCATAGGAAACACAGTAGAGTAGAAGAGTGCTCTTTTCTCAAAAGCAGAGTGTGTTTCTTGTAAAGCGAGCTAGCATTTGTTTCCCAATCCTAAATGGAGTTGAATCACATGCAGTTTCTTGTCCTAAGAGCAAGAGTTGTTTTCTGGTAAGAAGAGTCACTATTGTGCTCCCATTGTCATACAGAGGACAAATAGCACTGGCGTCTGTTCCCTGCATGTACAGTGTATTGGACTGAAGTGGAGCTACTGTTCATGTCAGTTTCCTAAGCAGAGTTGAACTAGATATGGCCCGTGTGTGGAGGAAGCACAGTTCTGTTGTTCTGAGCAAGCTCACTGTTTGGACCCCCTAGGATACACAGTAGAGTAGAAGAGTGCTCTTTTCTCAAAAGCAGAGTGTGTTTCTTGTAAAGCGAGCTAGCATTTGTTTCCCAGTCCTAAATGGAGTTGAATCACATGCAGTTTCTTGTCCTAAGAGCAAGAGTTGTTTTCTGGTAAGAAGAGTCAATATTGTGCTCCCATTGTCATTCACAGGGCAAATAACACTGGCGTCTGTTCCCAGCATGTACACTGTATTGGACTGAAGAGGATCTACTGTTCTTTTCAGTTTCCTAAGCATAATTGAACTAGATATGGGCGTATTTGTATGAAGCACAGTTCTTTTGTTCTGTCCAAGCTCACTGTTCTGGCCCTATAGGAAACACAGTAGAGTAGAAGAGTGCTCTTTTCTCAAAAGCAGAGTGTGTTTCTTGTAAGGCGAGCTAGCGTTTGTTTCCCAGTCCTAAATGGAGTTGAATCACATGCAGGATTTGGTCCTATGAGCAAGAGTTGTTTTCTGGTAAGGAAAGTCACTCTTGCGCTCCCATTGCCATACACAGTGCAAATAGCACTCGCGTCTGTTCCCAGTAAGTCCAGTGTATTGGACTGAAGCAGAGCTACTGTTCTTGTCAGTTTCCTAAGCAGAGTTGAACTAGATATGGCCCCTGTGTGTAGGAAGCACAGTTCTTTTGTTCTGAGCAAGCTCACTGTTCGGACCACATAGGAAATACAGTAGAGTAGAAGAGTGCTCTTTTCTCAAAAGCAGAGTGTGTTTCTTGTAAGGCGAGCTAGTGTTTGTTTCCCAGTCAGAAATGGAGTTGAATCCCATGCAGTTTCTGGTCCTACGAGCAAGAGGTGTTTTCTGATAAGAAGAGTCACTATTGCGCTCCCATTGTCATACAGAGGACAAATAGCACTGGCGTCTGTTCCCTGCATGTACAGTGTATTGGACTGAAGTGGAGCTACTGTTCATGTCAGTTTCCTAAGCAGAGTTGAACTAAATATGGCCCGTGTGTGGAGGAAGCACAGTTCTCTTGTTCTGAGCAAGCTCACTGTTTGGACCCCCTAGGACACACAGTAGAGTAGAAGATTGCTGTTTTGTCAAAAGCAGAGTGTGTTTCTTGTAAGGCGAGCTAGCGTTTGTTTCCCAGTCCTAAATGGAGTTGAATCACATGCAGTTTCTTGTCCTACAAGCAAGAGTTGTTTTCTGGTAATAAGACTCACTATTGTGCTCCCATTGTCATACACAGGGCAAATAGCACTGGCGTCTGTTCCCAGCATGTACAGTGTATTGGACTGAAGAGGATCTACTGTTCTTGTCAGTTTCCTAAGCAGAATTGAACTAGATATGGCCGTATTTGTAGAAATCACAGTTCTTTTGTTCTGAGCAAACTCACTGTTCTGGCCCTATAGGAAAAACAGAGGAGTAGAAGAGTGCTCTTTTCTCAAAAGCAGAGTGTGTTTCTTGTAAGGCAAGCTAGCGTTTGTTTCCCAGTCCTAAATGGAGTTGAATCACATGCAGTTTTTGGTCCTATGAGCAAGAGTTGTTTTCTGGTAAGGAAAGTCACTCTTGCGCTCCCATTGCCATACACAGTGCAAATAGCACTTGTGTCTGTTCCCAGCAAGTACAGTGTATTGGACTGAAGCAGAGCTACTGTTCTTGTCAGTTTCCTAAGCAGAGTTGAACTAGATATGGCCCCTGTGTGTAGGAAGCACAGTTCTTTTGTTCTGAGCAAGCTCACAGTTCGGACCACATAGGAAATACAGTAGAGTAGAAGAGTGCTCTTTTCTCAAAAGCAGAGTGTGTTTCTTGTAAGGCGAGCTAGTGTTTGTTTCCCAGTCGTAAATGGAGTTGAATCACATGCAGGTTTTGGTCCTATGAGCAAGAGTTTTTTTCTGGTAAGGAAAGTCACTCTTGTGCTCCCATTGCCATACACAGTGCAAATAGCACTCGCGTCTATTCCCAGCAATTACAGTGTATTGGACTGAAGCGGAGCTACTGTTCTTGTCAGTTTTCTAAGCAGAGTTGAACTAGATATGACCCCTGTGTGTAGGAAGCACTGTTCTTTTGTTATGAGCAAGCTCACTGTTCAGACCCCATAGGAAACACAGTAGAGTAGAAGAGTGCTCTTTTCTCAAAAGCAGAGTGTGTTTCTTGTAAGGCGAGCTAGTGTTTGTTTCCCAGTCGTAAATGGAGTTGAATCACATGCAGGTTTTGGTCCTATGAGCAAGAGTTTTTTTCTGGTAAGGAAAGTCACTCTTGTGCTCCCATTGCCATACACAGTGCAAATAGCACTCGCGTCTATTCCCAGCAATTACAGTGTATTGGACTGAAGCGGAGCTACTGTTCTTGTCAGTTTTCTAAGCAGAGTTGAACTAGATATGGCCCCTGTGTGTAGGAAGCACTGTTCTTTTGTTATGAGCAAGCTCACTGTTCAGACCCCATAGGAAACACAGTAGAGTAGAAGAGTGCTCTTTTCTCAAAAGAAGAGTGTGTTTCTTGTAAAGCGAGCTAGCATTTGTTTCCCAGTCCTAAATGGAGTTGAATAACATGCAGTTTCTTGTCTAAAGAGCAAGAGTTGTTTTCTGGTAAGAAGAGTCACTATTGTGCTCCCATTGTCATTCACAGGGCAAATAACACTGGCGTCTGTTCCCAGCATGTACAATGTATTGGACTGAAGAGGATCTACTGTTCTTTTCAGTTTCCTAAGCATAATTGAACTAGATATGGCCGTATTTGTATGAAGCACAGTTCTTTTGTTCTGAGCAAGCTCACTGTTCTGGCCCTATGGGAAACACAGTAGAGTAGAAGAGTGCTCTTTTCTCAAAAGCAGAGTGTGTTTCTTGTAAGGCGAGCTAGCGTTTGTTTTCCAGTCCTAAATGGAGTTGAATCACATGCGGTTTTTGGTCCTATGAGCAAGAGTTGTTTTCTGGTAAGGAAAGTCATCATTGTGCTCGCATTTCCATACACAGTGCAAATAGCACTGGCGTCTGTTCCCAGCAAGTACAGTGTATTGGACTGAAGCGGAGCTACTGTTCTTGTCAGTTTCCTAAGCAGAGTTGAACTACATATTGCCCCTGTGTGTAGGAAGCACAGTTCTTTTGTTCTGAGCAAGATCACTGTTCAGACCACATAGGAAACACAGTAGAGTAGAAGAGTGCTCTTTTCTCAAAAGCAGAGTGTGTTTCTTGTAAAGCGAGCTAGCATTTGTTTCACAGTCCTAAATGGAGTTGAATCACATGCAGTTTCTTGTTCTAAGAGCAAGAGTTGTTTTCTGGTAAGAAGAGTCACTATTGTACTCCCATTTTCATTCACAGGGCAAATAACACTGTCGTCTGTTCCCAGCATGTACACTGTATTGGACTGAAGAGGATCTACTGTTCCTTTCAGTTTCCTAAGCATAATTGAACTAGATATGGCCGTATTTGTATGAAGCACAGTTCTTTTGTTCTGACCAAGCTCACTGTTCTGGCCCTACAGGAAACACAGTAGAGTAGAAGAGTGCTCTTTTCTCAAAGGCAGAGTGTGTTTCTTGTAAGGCGAGCTAGCGTTTGTTTCCCAGTCCTAAATGGAGTTGAATCACATGCAGGTTTTGGTCCTATGAGCAAGAGTTGCTTTCTGGTAAGGAAAGTCACTCTTGCGCTCCCATTGCCATACACAGTGCAAATAGCACTCGCATCTTTTCCCAGCAATTACAGTGTATTGGACTGAAGCGGAGCTACTGTTCTTGTCAGTTTGCTAAGCAGAGTTGAACTAGATATGGCCCCTGTGTGTAGGAAGCACTGTTCTTTTGTTCTGAGCGACCTCACTGTTCAGACCCCATAGGAAACACAGTAGAGTAGAAGAGTGCTCTTTTCTCAAAAGCAGAGTGTGTTTCTTGTAAGGCGAGCTAGCGTTTGTTTCCCAGTCCTAAGTGGAGTTGAATCACGTGCAGTTTTTGGTCCTATGAGCAAGAGTTGTTTTCTGGTAAGGAAAGTCACTCTTGTGCTCCCATTGCCATACACAGTGCAAATAGCACTCGTGTCTGTTCCCAGCAAGTACAGTGTATTGGACTGAAGCGGAGCTACTGTTCTTGTCAGTTTGCTAAGCAGAGTTGAACTAGATATGGCCCCTGTGTGTAGGAAGCACTGTTCTTTTGTTCTGAGCGACCTCACTGTTCAGACCCCATAGGAAACACAGTAGAGTAGAAGAGTGCTCTTTTCTCAAAAGCAGAGTGTGTTTCTTCTAAGGCGAGCTAGCGTTTGTTTCCCAGTCCTAAATGGAGTTGAATCACATGCAGTTTTTGGTCCTATGAGCAAGAGTTGTTTTCTGCTAAGGAAAGTCACTCTTGCGCTCCCATTGCCATACACAGTGCAAATAGCACTCGCGTCTGTTCCCAGCAAGTACAGTGTATTGGACTGAAGCGGAGCTACTGTTCTTGTCAGTTTCCTAAGCAGAGTTGAACTAGATATGGCTCCTGTGTGTAGGAAGCACAGTTCTTTTGTTCTGAGCAAGCTCACTGTTCGGACCACATAGGAAATACAGTAGAGTAGAAGAGTGTTCTTTTCTCAACAGCAGAGTGTGTTTCTTGTTAGGCGAGCTAGTGTTTGTTTCCCAGTCAGAAATAGAGTTGAATCCCATGCAGTTTCTGGTCCTATGAGCCAGAGGTGTTTTCTGATAAGAAGAGTAACTATTGCGCTCCCTTTGTCATACAGAGGACAAATAGCACTGGCGTCTGTTCCCTGCATTTACAGTGTATTGGACTGAAGTGGAGCTACTGTTCATGTCAGTTTCCTAAGCAGAGTTGAACTAGATATGGCCCGTGTGTGGAGGAAGCACAGTTCTGTTGTTCTGAGCAAGCTCACTGTTTGGACCCCCTAGGATACACAGTAGAGTAGAAGAGTGCTCTTTTCTCAAAAGCAGAGTGTGTTTCTTGTAAGGCGAGCTAGCGTTTGTTTCCCAGTCCTAAATGGAGTTGAATCACATGCAGTTTCTTGTCCTACAAGCAAGAGTTGTTTTCTGGTAAGAAGAGTCACTATTGTGCTCCCATTGTCATACACAGGGCAAATAGCACTGGCGTCTGTTCCCAGCATGTACAGTGTATTGGACTGAAGAGGAACTACTGTTCTTGTCAGTTTCCTAAGCAGAATTGAACTACATATGGCCGTATGTGTAGGAATCACAGTTCTTTTGTTCTGAGCAAACTCACTCTTCTGGCCCTATAGGAAAAACAGTAGAGTAGAAGAGTGCTCTTTTCTCAAAAGCAGAGTGTGTTTCTTGTAAGGCGAGCTAGCGTTTGTTTACCAGTCCTAAATGGAGTTGAATCACATGCAGTTTTTGGTCCTATGAGCAAGAGTTGTTTTCTGGTAAGGAAAGTCACTCTTGTGCTCCCATTGCCATACACAGTGCAAATAGCACTCGCGTCTGTTCCCAGCAAGTACAGTGTATTGGACTGAAGCGGAGCTACTGTTCTTGTCAGTTTCCTAAGCAGAGTTGAACTAGATATGGCCCCTGTGTGTAGGAAGCACAGTTCTTTTGTTCTGAGCAAGCTCACTGTTCGGACCACATAGGAAATACAGTAGAGTAGAAGAGTGTTCTTTTCTCAAAAGCAGAGTGTGTTTCTTGTTAGGCGAGCTAGTGTTTGTTTCCCAGTCAGAAATGGAGTTGAATCCCATGCAGTTTCTGGTCCTATGAGCCAGAGGTGTTTTCTGATAAGAAGTGTCACTATTGCGCTCCCTTTGTCATACAGAGGACAAATAGCACTGGCGTCTGTTCCCTGCATGTACAGTGTATTGGACTGAAGTGGAGCTACTGTTCATGTCAGTTTCCTAAGCAGAGTTGAACTAGATATGGCCCGTGTGTGGAGGAAGCACAGTTCTGTTGTTCTGAGCAAGCTCACTGTTTGGACCCCCTAGGATACACAGTAGAGTAGAAGAGTGCTCTTTTCTCAAAAGCAGAGTGTGTTTCTTGTAAGGCGAGCTAGCGTTTGTTTCCCAGTCCTAAATGGAGTTGAATCACATGCAGTTTCTTGTCCTACAAGCAAGAGTTGTTTTCTGGTAAGAAGAGTCACTATTGTGCTCCCATTGTTATACACAGGGCAAATAGCACTGGCGTCTGTTCCCAGCATGTACAGTGTATTGGACTGAAGAGTAACTACTGTTCTTGTCAGTTTCCTAAGCAGAATTGAACTAGATATGGCCGTATTTGTAGGAATCACAGTTCTTTTGTTCTGAGCAAACTCACTGTTCTGGCCCTATAGGAAAAACAGTAGAGTAGAAGACTGCTCTTTTCTCAAAAGCAGAGTGTGTTTCTTGTAAGGCGAGCTAGCGTTTGTTTCCCAGTCCTAAATGGAGTTGAATCACATGCAGGTTTTGGTCCTATGAGCAAGAGTTGTTTTCTGGTAAGGAAAGTCACTCTTGCGCTCCCATTGCCATACACAGTGCAAATAGCACTCGCGTCTGTTCCCAGCAAGTACAGTGTATTGGACTGAAGCAGAGCTACTGTTCTTGTCAGTTTCCTAAGCAGTGTTGAACTAGATATGGCCCCTGTGTGTAGAAAGCACAGTTCTTTTGTTCTGAGCAAGCTCACTGTTTGGACCACATAGGAAATACAGTAGAGTAGAAGAGTGCTCTTTTCTCAAAAGCAGGGTGTGTTTCTTGTAAGGCGAGCTAGCATTTGTTTCCCAGTCCTAAATGGAGTTGAATCACATGCAGTTTTTAGTCCTATGAGCAAGAGTTGTTTTCTGGTAAGGAAAGTCATTATTGTGCTCGCATTTCCATACACAGTGCAAATAGCACTGGCGTCTCTTCCCAGCAAGGACAGTGTATTGGACTGAAGTGGAGCTACTGTTCTTGTCAGTTTCCTAAGCAGAATTGAACTAGATATTGCCCCTGTGTGTAGGAAGCACAGTTCTTTTGTTCTGAGCAAGCTCACTGTTCAGACCACATAGGAAACACAGTAGAGTAGAAGAGTGCTCTTTTCTCAAAATCAGAGTGTGTTTCTTGTAAAGCAAGCTAGCATTTGTTTCCCAGTCCTAAATGGAGTTGAATCACATGCAGTTTCTTGTCCTAAGAGCAAGAGTTGTTCTCTGGTAAAAGAGTCACTATTGTGCTCCCATTGTCATTCACAGGGCAAATAACACTGGCGTCTGTTCCCAGCATGTACACTGTATTGGACTGAAGAAGATCTACTGTTCTTTTCAGTATCCTAAGCATAATTGAACTAGATATGGCCGTATTTGTATGAAGCACAGTTCTTTTGTTCTGACCAAGCTCACTGTTCTGGCCCTATAGGAAACACAGTAGAGTAGAAGAGTGCTCTTTTCTCAAAAGCAGAGTGTGTTTCTTGTAAGGCGAGCTAGCGTTTGTTTCCCAGTCCTAAATGGAGTTGAAGCACATGCAGGTTTTGGTCCTATGAGCAAGAGTTGTTTTCTGGTAAGGAAAGTCACTCTTGCGCTCCCATTGCCATACACAGTGCAAATAGCACTCGCGTCTGTTCCCAGCAATTACAGTGTATTGGACTGAAGCGGAGCTACTGTTCTTGTCAGTTTTCTAAGCAGAGTTGAACTAGATATGGCCCCTGTGTGTAGGAAGCACAGTTCTTTTGTTCTGAGCAAGCTCACTGTTCGGACCACATAGGAAATACAGTAGAGTAGAAGAGTGTTCTTTTCTCAAAAGCAGAGTGTGTTTCTTGTTAGGCGAGCTAGTGTTTGTTTCCCAGTCAGAAATGGAGTTGAATCCCATGCAGTTTCTGGTCCTGTGAGCCAGAGGTGTTTTCTGATAAGAAGTGTCACTATTGCGCTCCCTTTGTCATACAGAGGACAAATAGCACTGGCGTCTGTTCCCTGCATGTACAGTGTATTGGACTGAAGTGGAGCTACTGTTCATGTCAGTTTCCTAAGCAGAGTTGAACTAGATATGGCCCGTGTGTGGAGGAAGCACAGTTCTGTTGTTCTGAGCAAGCTCACTGTTTGGACCCCCTAGGATACACAGTAGAGTAGAAGAGTGCTCTTTTCTCAAAAGCAGAGTGTGTTTCTTGTAAGGCGAGCTAGCGTTTGTTTCCCAGTCCTAAATGGAGTTGAATCACATGCAGTTTCTTGTCCTACAAGCAAGAGTTGTTTTCTGGTAAGAAGAGTCACTATTGTGCTCCCATTGTCATACACAGGGCAAATAGCACTGGCGTCTGTTCCCAGCATGTACAGTGTATTGGACTGAAGAGTAACTACTGTTCTTGTCAGTTTCCTAAGCAGAATTGAACTAGATATGGCCGTATTTGTAGGAATCACAGTTCTTTTGTTCTGAGCAAACTCACTGTTCTGGCCCTATAGGAAAAACAGTAGAGTAGAAGAGTGCTCTTTTCTCAAAAGCAGAGTGTGTTTCTTGTAAGGCGAGCTAGCGTTTGTTTCCCAGTCCTAAATGGAGTTGAATCACATGCAGGTTTTGGTCCTATGAGCAAGAGTTGTTTTCTGGTAAGGAAAGTCACTCTTGCGCTCCCATTGCCATACACAGTGCAAATAGCACTCGCGTCTGTTCCCAGCAAGTACAGTGTATTGGACTGAAGCAGAGCTACTGTTCTTGTCAGTTTCCTAAGCAGTGTTGAACTAGATATGGCCCCTGTGTGTAGAAAGCACAGTTCTTTTGTTCTGAGCAAGCTCACTGTTTGGACCACATAGGAAATACAGTAGAGTAGAAGAGTGCTCTTTTCTCAAAAGCAGGGTGTGTTTCTTGTAAGGCGAGCTAGCATTTGTTTCCCAGTCCTAAATGGAGTTGAATCACATGCAGTTTTTAGTCCTATGAGCAAGAGTTGTTTTCTGGTAAGGAAAGTCATTATTGTGCTCGCATTTCCATACACAGTGCAAATAGCACTGGCGTCTCTTCCCAGCAAGGACAGTGTATTGGACTGAAGTGGAGCTACTGTTCTTGTCAGTTTCCTAAGCAGAATTGAACTAGATATTGCCCCTGTGTGTAGGAAGCACAGTTCTTTTGTTCTGAGCAAGCTCACTGTTCAGACCACATAGGAAACACAGTAGAGTAGAAGAGTGCTCTTTTCTCAAAATCAGAGTGTGTTTCTTGTAAAGCAAGCTAGCATTTGTTTCCCAGTCCTAAATGGAGTTGAATCACATGCAGTTTCTTGTCCTAAGAGCAAGAGTTGTTCTCTGGTAAAAGAGTCACTATTGTGCTCCCATTGTCATTCACAGGGCAAATAACACTGGCGTCTGTTCCCAGCATGTACACTGTATTGGACTGAAGAAGATCTACTGTTCTTTTCAGTATCCTAAGCATAATTGAACTAGATATGGCCGTATTTGTATGAAGCACAGTTCTTTTGTTCTGACCAAGCTCACTGTTCTGGCCCTATAGGAAACACAGTAGAGTAGAAGAGTGCTCTTTTCTCAAAAGCAGAGTGTGTTTCTTGTAAGGCGAGCTAGCGTTTGTTTCCCAGTCCTAAATGGAGTTGAAGCACATGCAGGTTTTGGTCCTATGAGCAAGAGTTGTTTTCTGGTAAGGAAAGTCACTCTTGCGCTCCCATTGCCATACACAGTGCAAATAGCACTCGCGTCTGTTCCCAGCAATTACAGTGTATTGGACTGAAGCGGAGCTACTGTTCTTGTCAGTTTTCTAAGCAGAGTTGAACTAGATATGGCCCCTGTGTGTAGGAAGCACAGTTCTTTTGTTCTGAGCAAGCTCACTGTTCGGACCACATAGGAAATACAGTAGAGTAGAAGAGTGTTCTTTTCTCAAAAGCAGAGTGTGTTTCTTGTTAGGCGAGCTAGTGTTTGTTTCCCAGTCAGAAATGGAGTTGAATCCCATGCAGTTTCTGGTCCTATGAGCCAGAGGTGTTTTCTGATAAGAAGTGTCACTATTGCGCTCCCTTTGTCATACAGAGGACAAATAGCACTGGCGTCTGTTCCCTGCATGTACAGTGTATTGGACTGAAGTGGAGCTACTGTTCATGTCAGTTTCCTAAGCAGAGTTGAACTAGATATGGCCCGTGTGTGGAGGAAGCACAGTTCTGTTGTTCTGAGCAAGCTCACTGTTTGGACCCCCTAGGATACACAGTAGAGTAGAAGAGTGCTCTTTTCTCAAAAGCAGAGTGTGTTTCTTGTAAGGCGAGCTAGCGTTTGTTTCCCAGTCCTAAATGGAGTTGAATCACATGCAGTTTCTTGTCCTACAAGCAAGAGTTGTTTTCTGGTAAGAAGAGTCACTATTGTGCTCCCATTGTCATACACAGGGCAAATAGCACTGGCGTCTGTTCCCAGCATGTACAGTGTATTGGACTGAAGAGTAACTACTGTTCTTGTCAGTTTCCTAAGCAGAATTGAACTAGATATGGCCGTATTTGTAGGAATCACAGTTCTTTTGTTCTGAGCAAACTCACTGTTCTGGCCCTATAGGAAAAACAGTAGAGTAGAAGAGTGCTCTTTTCTCAAAAGCAGAGTGTGTTTCTTGTAAGGCGAGCTAGCGTTTGTTTCCCAGTCCTAAATGGAGTTGAATCACATGCAGGTTTTGGTCCTATGAGCAAGAGTTGTTTTCTGGTAAGGAAAGTCACTCTTGCGCTCCCATTGCCATACACAGTGCAAATAGCACTCGCGTCTGTTCCCAGCAAGTACAGTGTATTGGACTGAAGCAGAGCTACTGTTCTTGTCAGTTTCCTAAGCAGTGTTGAACTAGATATGGCCCCTGTGTGTAGAAAGCACAGTTCTTTTGTTCTGAGCAAGCTCACTGTTTGGACCACATAGGAAATACAGTAGAGTAGAAGAGTGCTCTTTTCTCAAAAGCAGGGTGTGTTTCTTGTAAGGCGAGCTAGCATTTGTTTCCCAGTCCTAAATGGAGTTGAATCACATGCAGTTTTTAGTCCTATGAGCAAGAGTTGTTTTCTGGTAAGGAAAGTCATTATTGTGCTCGCATTTCCATACACAGTGCAAATAGCACTGGCGTCTCTTCCCAGCAAGGACAGTGTATTGGACTGAAGTGGAGCTACTGTTCTTGTCAGTTTCCTAAGCAGAATTGAACTAGATATTGCCCCTGTGTGTAGGAAGCACAGTTCTTTTGTTCTGAGCAAGCTCACTGTTCAGACCACATAGGAAACACAGTAGAGTAGAAGAGTGCTCTTTTCTCAAAATCAGAGTGTGTTTCTTGTAAAGCAAGCTAGCATTTGTTTCCCAGTCCTAAATGGAGTTGAATCACATGCAGTTTCTTGTCCTAAGAGCAAGAGTTGTTCTCTGGTAAAAGAGTCACTATTGTGCTCCCATTGTCATTCACAGGGCAAATAACACTGGCGTCTGTTCCCAGCATGTACACTGTATTGGACTGAAGAAGATCTACTGTTCTTTTCAGTATCCTAAGCATAATTGAACTAGATATGGCCGTATTTGTATGAAGCACAGTTCTTTTGTTCTGACCAAGCTCACTGTTCTGGCCCTATAGGAAACACAGTAGAGTAGAAGAGTGCTCTTTTCTCAAAAGCAGAGTGTGTTTCTTGTAAGGCGAGCTAGCGTTTGTTTCCCAGTCCTAAATGGAGTTGAATCACATGCAGGTTTTGGTCCTATGAGCAAGAGTTGTTTTCTGGTAAGGAAAGTCACTCTTGCGCTCCCATTGCCATACACAGTGCAAATAGCACTCGCGTCTGTTCCCAGCAATTACAGTGTATTGGACTGAAGCGGAGCTACTGTTCTTGTCAGTTTTCTAAGCAGAGTTGAACTAGATATGGCCCCTGTGTGTAGGAAGCACTGTTCTTTTGTTCTGAGCAAGCTCACTGTTCAGACCCCATAGCAAACACAGTAGAGTAGAAGAGTGCTCTTTTCTCAAAAGCAGAGTGTGTTTCTTGTAAAGCGAGCTAGCATTTGTTTCCCAGTCCTAAATGGAGTTGAATAACATGCAGTTTATTGTCCAAAGAGCAAGAGTTGTTTTCAGGTAAGAAGAGTCACTATTGTGCTCCCATTGTCATTCACAGGGCAAATAACACTGGCGTCTGTTCCCAGCATGTACAATGTATTGGACTGAAGTGGATCTACTGTTCTTTTCAGTTTCCTAAGTATAATTGAACTAGATATGGCCGTATTTGTATGAAGCACAGTTCTTTTGTTCTGAGCAAGCTCACTGTTCTGGCCCTATGGGAAACACAGTAGAGTAGAAGAGTGCTCTTTTCTCAAAAGCAGAGTGTGTTTCTTGTAAGGCGAGCTAGCGTTTGTTTCCCAGTCCTAAATGGAGTTGAATCACATGCGGTTTTTGGTCCTATGAGCAAGAGTTGTTTTCTGGTAAGGAAAGTCATTATTGCGCTCGCATTTCCCTACACAGTGCAAATAGCCCTGGTGTCTGTTCCCAGCAAGTACAGTGTATTGGACTGAAGTGGAGCTACTGTTCTTGTCAGTTTCCTAAGCAGAGTTGAACTAGATATTGCCCCTGTGTGTAGGAAGCACAGTTCTTTTGTTCTGAGCAAGCTCACTGTTCAGACCACATAGGAAACACAATAGAGTAGAAGAGTGCTCTTTTCTCAAAAGCAGAGTGTGTTTCTTGTAAAGCGAGCTAGCATTTGTTTCACAGTCCTAAATGGAGTTGAATCACATGCAGTTTCTTGTCCTAAGAGTAAGAGTTGTTTTCTGGTAAAAAGAGTCACTATTGTGCTCCCATTGTCATTCACAGGGCAAATAACACTGGCGTCTGTTCCCAGCATGTACACTGTACTGGACTGAAGAGGATCTACTGTTCTTTTCAGTTTGCTAAGCATAATTGAACTAGATATGGCCGTATTTGTATGAGGCACAGTTCTTTTGTTCTGACCAAGCTCACTGTTCTGGCCCTATAGGAAACACAGTAGAGTAGAAGAGTGCTCTTTTCTCAAAAGCAGAGTGTGTTTCTTGTAAGGCGAGCTAGCGTTTGTTTCCCAGTCCTAAATGGAGTTGAATCACATGCAGGTTTTGGTCCTATGAGCAAGAGTTGTTTTCTGGTAAGGAAAGTCACTCTTGCGCTCCCATTGCCATACACAGTGCAAATAGCACTCGCGTCTGTTCCCAGCAAGTACATTGTATTGGACTGAAGCGGAGCTACTGTTCTTGTCAGTTTCCTAAGCAGAGTTGAACTAGATATGGCTCCTGTGTGTAGGAAGCACAGTTCTTTTGTTCTGAGCAAGCTCACTGTTCGGACCCCATAGGAAATACAGTAGAGTAGAAGAGTGCTCTTTTCTCAAAAGCAGAGTGTGTTTCTTGTAAGGCGAGCTATTGTTTGATTCCCAGTCAGAAATGGAGTTGAATCCCATGCAGTTTCTGGACCTATAAGCCAGAGGTGTTTTCTGATAAGAAGAGTCACTATTGCGCTCCCATTGTCATACAGAGGACAAATAGCACTGACCTCTGTTCCCTGCATGTACAGTGTATTGGACTGAGGTGGAGCTACTGTTCATGTCAGTTTCCTAAGCAGAGTTGAACTAGATATCGCCCGTGTGTGGAGGAAGCACAGTTTTGTTGTTCTGAGCAACCTCACTGTTTGGACCCCCTAGGATACACAGTAGAGTAGAAGAGTGCTCTTTTCTCAAAAGCAGAGTGTGTTTCTTGTAAGGCGAGCTAGCGTTTGTTTCCCAGTCCTAAATGGAGTTGAATCACATGCAGTTTCTTGTCCTACGAGCAAGAGTTGTTTTCTGGTAAGAAGAGTCACTATTGTGCTCCCATTGTCATACACAGGGCAAATAGCACTGGCGTCTGTTCCCAGCATGTACAGTGTATTGGACTGAAGAGGATCTACTGTTCTTGTCAGTTTCCTAAGCAGATTTGAACTAGATATGGCCGTATTTGTAGGAATCACAGTTCTTTTGTTCTGAGCAAACTCACAGTTCTGGCCCTATAGGAAAAACAGTAGAGTAGAAGAGTGCTCTTTTCTCAAAAGCAGAGTGTGTTTCTTGTAAGGCGAGCTAGCGTTTGTTTCCCAGTCCTAAAGGGAGTTGAATCACATGCAGTTTTTGGTCCTATGAGCAAGAGTTGTTTTCTGGTAAGGAAAGTCATTATTGCGCTCGTATTTCCATACACAGTGCAAATAGCACTGGCGTCTGTTCCCAGCAAGTACAGTGTATTGGACTGAAGCGGAGCTACTGTTCTTGTCAGTTTCCTAAGCAGAGTTGAACTAGATATTGCCCCTGTGTGTAGGAAGCACAGTTCTTTTGTTCTGAGCAAGCTCACTGTTCAGACCCCATAGGAAACACAGTAGAGTAGAAGAGTGCTCTTTTCTCAAAAGCAGAGTGTGTTTCTTGTAAAGCGAGCTAGCATTTGTTTCCCAGTCCTAAATGGAGTTGAATCACATGCAGTTTCTTGTCCTAAGAGCAAGAGTTGTTTTCTGGTAAGAAGAGTCACTATTGTGCTCCCATTGTCATTCACAGGGCAAATAACACTGGCGTCTGTTCCCAGCATGTACACTGTATTGGACTGAAGAGGATCTACTGTTCTTTTCAGTTTCCTATGCATAATTGAACTAGATATGGCCGTATTTGTATGAAGCACAGTTCTTTTGTTCTGACCAAGCTCACTGTTCTGGCCCTACAGGAAACACAGTAGAGTAGAAGAGTGCTCTTTTCTCAAAAGCAGAGTGTGTTTCTTGTAAGGCGAGCTAGCGTTTGTTTCCCAGTCCTATATGGAGTTGAGTCACATGCAGTTTTTTGTCCTACGAGCAAGAGTTGTTTTCTGGTAAGACGAGTCACTATTGTGCTCTAATTGCCATACACAGTGCAAATAGCACTCGCGTCTCTTCCCCGCAAGTACAGTGTATTGGACTGAAAAGGAGCTTCTGTTCTTGTCAGTTTCCTAAGCAGAGTTGAACTAGATATGGCCCTTGTGTGTAGGAAGCACAGTTCTTTTGTTCTGAGCAAGCTCACTGTTCAGACCCCATAGGAAACACAGTAGAGTAGAAGAGTGCTCTTTTCTCTAAAGCAGAGTGTGTTTCTTGTAAGGCGAGCTACCGTTTGTTTCCCAGTCCTAAATGGAATGGAATCACATGCAGTTTCTGGTCCTATGAGCAAGAGTTGTTTTCTGGTAAAGAAAGTCACTATTGCGCTCCCATTGCCATACACAGTGCAAATAGCCCTCCCATCTGTTCCCAGCAAGTACAGTGTATTGGACTGAAGAGGAGCTACTGTTCTTCTCAGTTTCCTAAGCAGAGTTGAACTAGATATGGCCCGTGTGTGTAGGAAGCACAGTTCTTTTTTTCTGAGCAAGCTCACTGTTCTGGCCCTATAGGAAACACAGTAGAGTAGAAGAGTGCTCTTTTCTCAAAAGCAGAGTGTTTTTCTTGTAAAGCGAGCTAGAGTTTGTTTCCCAGGCCTAAATGGAGTTGAATCACATGCAGTTTCTGGTACTGTGAGCAAGAGTTGTTTTCTGGTAAGAAGAGTCACTATTGCGCTGCCATTGCCATACACAGGACAAATAGCACTGGAGTCTGTTCGCAGCAAGTACAGTGTATTGGACTGAAGAGGAGCTACTGTTCTTGTCAGTTTCCTAAGCAGAGTTGAACTAGATATGGGCCGTGTGTGTAGGAAGCACAGTTTTTTTTCTGAGAAAGCTCACTGTTCTGGCACTGTAGGAAACACAGTAGAGTAGAAGAGTGCTCTTTTCTCTAAAGCAGAGTGTGTTTCTTGTAAGGCGAGCTAGCGTTTGTTTCCCAGTCCTAAATGGAGTTGAATCACATGCAGTTTCTGGTCCTACGAGCAAGATTTGTTTTATGGTAAGAAGAGACACTATTGTGCTCCAATTGCCATATACAGGACAAAGATCACTGGCGTCTGTTCCCAGCAAGTACAGTGTATTGGACTGAAGAGGATCTACTGCTCTTTCAGGTTCCTAAGCAGAATTGAACTAGATATGGCCGTGTGTGTAGGAAGCACAGTTCTTTTGTTCTGAGCAAGCTCACTGTTCGGACCCTATAGGAAACACAGTAGAGTAGAAGAGTGCGCTTTTCTCAAAAGCAGAGTATGTTTCTTGTAAGGCGAGCTAGCGTTTGTTTCCCAGTCCTAAATGGAGTTGAATCACATGCAGTTTCTAGTCCTATGAGCAAGAGTTGTTTTCTGGTAAGGAAAGTCACTATTGCGCTCCCATTGCCATACACAGTGCAAATAGCACTCGCGTCTGTTCCCAGCAAGTACAGTGTATCGGACTGAAGAGGAGCTTCTTTTCTTGTCAGTTTCCTAAGCAGAGTTGAAGTAGATATGGCCCGTGTGTGTAGGAAGCACAGTTCTTATGTTCTGAGCAAGCTCACTGTTCTGGTCCTATAGGAAACACAGTAGAGTAGAAGAGTGCTCTTTTCTCTAAAGCAGAGTGTGTTTCTTGTAAGGCGAGCTATCGTTTGTTTACCAGTCCTAAATGGAGTTGAATCACATGCAGTTTCTGGTCCTACGAGCAAGAGTTGTTTTCTGGTAAAAAAGAGTCACTATTGCGCTGCCATTGCCATACACAGGACAAATAGCACTGGCGTCTGTTCGCAGCAAGTACAGTATATTGGGCTAAAGAGGATCTATTGTTCTTGTCAGGTTCCTAAGCAGACTTGAACTAGATATGGCCGTGTGTGTAGGAAGCACAGTTTTTTTGTTCTGAGCAAGCTCACTGTTCGGACCCCATAGGAAACACAGTAGAGTAGAAGAGTGCTTTTTTCTCAAAAGCAGAGTGCGTTTCTTTTAAGGCGAGCTAGCGTTTGTTTCCCATTCCTAAATGGAGTGGAATCACATGCAGTTTGTGTTTCTACGAGCAAGAGTAGTTTTCTAGTAAGGAAAGTCACTATTGTGCTCCCATTGCAATACACAGTGCAAATAGCCCTCCCATCTGTTCCCAGCAAGTACAGTGTATTGGAAAGAAGAGGAGCTACTGTTCTTGTCAGTTTCCTAAGCAGAGTTGAACTACATATGGCCCCTGTGTTTAGGAAGCACAGTTCTTTTTTTCTGAGCAAGCTCACTGTTCTGGCCCTATGGGAAACACAGTAGAGTAGAAGAGTGCTCTTTTCTCAAAAGCAGAGTGTGTTTCTTGTAAAGCGAGCTAGAGTTTGTTTCCCAGTCCTAAATGGAGTTGAATCACATGCAGTTTCTGGTCCATGAGCAAGAGTAGTTTTCTGGTAAGAAGAGTCACTATTGCGCTGCCATTGCCATACACAGGACAAATAGCATTGGCGTCTGTTCCCAGCAAGTACACTGTATTGGACTGAAGAGGATCTACTGTTCTTGTCAGGTTCCTAAGCAGACTTGAACTAGACATGGCCGTGTGTGTAGGAAGCACAGTTTTTTTGTTCTGAGCAAGCTCACTTTTCCGAACCTATAGGAAACACAGTAGAGTAGAAGAGTGCTCTTTTCTCAAAAGCAGAGTGTGTTTCTTGGACGTCGAGCTAGCCTTTGTTTCCCAGTCCTAAATGGAGTTGAGTCACATGCAGTTTTTTGTCCTACGAGCAAGAGTTGTTTTCTGGTAAGACGAGTCACTATTGTGCTCTAATTGCCATACACAGTGCAAATAGCACTCGCGTCTCTTCCCCGCAAGTACAGTGTATTGGACTGAAAAGGAGCTACTGTTCTTGTCAGTTTCCTAAGCAGAGTTGAACTAGATATGGCCCTTGTGTGTAGGAAGCACAGTTCTTTTGTTCTGAGTAAGCTCACTGTTCGGACGCCATAGGAAACACAGTAGAGTAGAAGAGTGCTCTTTTCTCAAAAGCAGAGTGTGTTTCATGTAAGGCGAGCTAGCATTTGTTTCCCAGACCTAAATGGAGTTGAATCACATGCAGTTTCTGGTCCTATGAGCAAGAGTTGTTTTATGGTAAGGAAAGTCACTATTGTGCTCCCATTGCCCTACACAAGGCAAATAGCACTCGCGTCTTTTCCCAGCAAGTACACTGTATTGGACTGAATAGGAGCTACTGTTCTTGTCAGTTTACTAAGCAGAGTTGAACTAGATATGGTCCGTGTGTGTAGGAAGCACAGTTCTTTTGTTCTGAGCAAGCTCACTGTTTGGACCCCATAGGAAACACTGTAGAGTAGAAGAGTGCTCTTTTCTCTAAAGCAGAGTGTGTTTCTTGTAAGGCGAGCTACCGTTTGTTTCCCAGTCCTAAATGGAGTGGAATCACATGCAGTTTCTGGTCCTACGAGCAAGAGTTGTTTTCTGGTAAAGAAAGTCACTATTGCGCTCCCATTGCCCTACACAGTGCAAATAGCCCTCGCGTCTGTTCCCAGCAAGTACAGTGTATTGCACTGAAGAGGAGCTGCTGTTCTTCTCAGTTTCCTAAGCAGAGTTGAACTAGATATGGCCCGTGTGTGTAGGAAGCACAGTTCTTTTTTTTGGAGCAAGCTCACTGTTCTTGCCCTATAGGAAACACAGTAGAGTAGAAGAGTGCTCTTTTCTCAAAAGCAGAGTGTGTTTCTTGTAAAGCGAGCTAGAGTTTGTTTCCCAGGCCTAAATGTAGTTGAATCACATGCAGTTTCTGGTATTACGAGCAAGAGTTGTTTTCTGGTAAGAAGAGTCACTATTGCGCTGCCATTGCCATACACAGGACAAATAGCACTGGAGTCTGTTCCCAGCAAGTACAGTGTATTGGACTGAAGAGGATCTACTGTTTTTTTCAGGTTCCTAAGCAGACTTGAACTAGATATGGCCGTGTGTGTAGGAAGCACAGTTTTTTTGTTCTCAGCAAGCTCACTGTTCGGAACACATAGGAAACACAGTAGAGTAGAAGAGTGCTCTTTTCTCAAAAGCAGAGAATGTTTCATGTAAGGCGAGCTAGCATTTGTTTCCCAGTCCTAAATGGAGTTGAATCACATGTAGTATTTGGTCCAACGAGCAAGAGTTGTTTTCTGGTAAGGAAAGTCACTATTGCGCTCCCATTGCCATACACAGTGCAAATAGCACTGGCGTCTGTTCCCAGCAAGTACAGTGTACCGGACTGAAGAGGAGCTACTGTTCTTGTCAGTTTCCTAAGCAGAGTTGAACTAGATATGGCCCGTGTGTAGGAAGCACAGTTCTTTTGTTCTGAGCAAGCTCACTGTTCTGGCCCTATAGGAAACACAGTAAAGTAGAAGAGAGCTCTTTTCTCTAAAGCAGAGTGTGTTTCTTGTAAGGTGAGCTAGCTTTTGTTTCCCAGTCCTAAATGGAGTTGAAACACTTGCAGTTTCTGATCCTATGAGCAAGAGTTGTTTTATGGTAAGAAGAGTCACTATTGCACTGCCATTGCCATACACAGGACAAATAGCACTGGCGTCTGTTCCCAGCAAGTACAGTATATTGGAATGAAGAGGATGTACTGTTCTTGTCAGGTTCCTAAACAGAATTGAACTAGATATGGTCGTGTGTACGAAGCACAGTTCTTTTGTTCTGAGCAAGCTCACTGTTCGGACCCCATAGGAAGCACAGTAGAGTAGAAGAGTGCTCTTTTCTCAAAAGCAGAGTGTGTTTCTTGTAAGGCAAGCTTGCGTTTGTTTCCAGTCCTAAATGGAGTGGAATCACATGCAGTTTCTGGTCTTACGAGCAAGAGTTGTTTTCTGGTAAGGAAAGTCACTATTGCGCTCCCATTGCCATACACAGTGCAAATAGCACATGCGTCTGTTCCCAGCAAGTACAGTGTATTGGAATGAAGAGGATCTACTGTTCTTGTCAGTTTCCTAAGCAGAATTGAACTCGATATGGGCCGTGTGTGTAGGAAGCACAGTTCTTATGTTCTGAGCAAGCTCACTGTTCTGGCCCTATAGGAAACACAGTAGAGTAGAAGAGTGCTCTTTTCTCTAAAGCAGATTGTGTTTCTTTTAAGGCGAGCTAGCGTTTGTTTCCCAGTCTTAAATGGATTTGAGTCACATGCAGTTTTTTGTCCTACGAGCAAGAGTTGTTTTCTGGTAAGACGAGTCACTATTGCGCTCCCATTGCCATACACAGTGCAAATAGGACTCACGTCTGTTCCCAGCAAGTACAGTGTATTGCACTGAAGAGGAGCTACTGTTCTTCTCAGTTTCCTAAGCAGAATTGAACTAAATATGGCCGTGTGTGTAGGAAGCACAGTTCTTTTGTTCTGAGCAAACTCACTGTTCTGGCCCTATAGGAAACACAGTAGAGTAGAAGAGTGCTCTTTTCTCTAAAGCAGAGTATGTTTCTTGTAAGGTGAGCTAGCGTTTGTTTTCCAGTCCTAAATGGAGTTGAATCACATGCAGTTTCTAGTCCTACGAGCAAGAGTTGTTTTATGGTAAGAAGAGTCACTTTTGCGCTGCCATTGCCATACACAGGACAAATAGCACTGGCGTCTGTTCCCAGCAAGTACAGTGTATTGGACTGAAGAGGATCTACTGTTCTTGTCAGTTTCCTAAGCAGAGTTGAACTAGATATGGCCCTTGTGTGTAGGAAGCACAGTTCTTTTGTTCTGAGCAAGCTCACTGTTCGGACCCCTTAGGAAACACAGTAGAGTAGAAGAGTGCTCTTTTCTCAAAAGCAGAGTGTGTTTCATGTAAGGCGAGCTAGCATTTGTTTCCCAGACCTAAATGGAGTTGAATCACATGCAGTTTCTGGTCCTATGAGCAAGAGTTGTTTTATGGTAAGGAAAGTCACTATTGTGTTCCCATTGCCCTACACAAGGCAAATAGCACTCGCGTCTTTTCCCAGCAAGTACAGTGTATTGGACTGAATAGGAGCTACTCTTCTTGTCAGTTTACTAAGCAGAGTTGAATTAGATATGGCCCTTGTGTGTAGGAAGCACAGTTCTTTTGTTCTGAGCAAGCTCACTGTTTGGACCCCATAGGAAACACAGTAGAGTAGAAGAGTGCTCTGTTCTCTAAAGCAGAGTGTGTCTTGTAATGCGAGCTACCGTTTGTTTCCCAGTCCTAAATGGAGTGGAATCACATGCAGTTTCTGGTCCTAAGAGCAAGAGTTGTTTTCTGGTAAAGAAAGTCACTATTGCGCTCCCATTGCCATACACAGTGCAAATAGCCCTCGCGTCTGTTCCCAGCAAGTACAGTGTATTGGACTGAAGAGGAGCTACTGTTCTTCTCAGTATCCTAAGCAGAGTTGAACTAGATATGGCCCGTGTGTGTAGGAAGCACAGCTCTTTTTTTCTGAGCAAGCTCACTGTTCTGGCACTATAGGAAACACATTAGAGTAGAAGAGTGCTCTTTTCTCAAAAGCAGAGTGTGTTTCTTGTAAAGCGAGCTAGAGTTTGTTTCCCAGGCCTAAATGGAGTTGAATCACATGCAGTTTCTGGTACTACGAGCAAGAGTTGTTTTCTGGTAAGAAGAGTCACTATTGCGCTGCCATTGCCATACACAGGACAAATAGCACTGGAGTCTGTTCCCAGCAAGTACAGTGTATTGGACTGAAGAGGATCTACTGTTCTTGTCAGGTTCCTAAGCAGACTTGAACTAGATATGGCCGTGTGTAGGAAGCACAGTTTTTTTGTTCTCAGCAAGCTCACTGTTCGGAACACATAGGAAACACAGTAGAGTAGAAGAGTGCACTTTTCTCATAAGCAGAGTGTGTTTCTTGTAAGGCGAGCTAGCGTTTGTTTCCCAGTCCTAAATGGAGTTGAATCACATGCAGTTTCTGGTCCATGAGCAAGAGTTGTTTTCTGGTAAGAAGAGTCACTATTGTGCTCCCATTGCCATCCACAGTGCAAATAGCACTGGCGTCTGTTCCCAGCAAGTACAGTGTATCGGACTGAAGAGGAGCTACCGTTCTTGTCAGTTTCCTAAGCAGAGTTGAACTAAGATATGGACCGTGTGTGTAGGAAGCACAGTTTTTTTTTCTGAGCAAGCTCACTGTTCTGGCCCTATAGGAAACACAGTAGAGTAGAAGAGTGCTCTTTTCTCTAAAGCAGAGTGTGTTTCTTGTAAGGCAAGCTATCGTTTGTTTCCCAGTTCTAAATGGAGTTGAATCACATGCAGTTTCTGGTCCTACGAGCAAGAGTTGTTTTATGGTAAGAAGAGTCACTATTGTGCTCCAAATGCCATATACAGGACAAAGAGCACTGGCGTCTGTTCCCAGCAAGTACAGTGTATTGGACTGAAGAGGATCTACTGTTCTTTCAGGTTCCTAAGCAGAATTGAACTAGATATGGCCGTGTGTGTAGGAAGCACAGTTCTTTTGTTCTGAGCAAGCTCACTGCTCGGACCCTATAGGAAACACAGAGGAGTAGAAGAGTGCGCTTTTCTCAAAAGCAGAGTGTGTTTCTTGTAAGGCGAGCTAGCGTTTGTTTCCCAGTCCTAAATGGAGTTGAATCACATGCAGTTTCTGGTCCTATGAGCACGAGTTGTTTTCTGGTAAGGAAAGTCACTATTGTGCTCCCATTGCCATACACAGTGCAAATAGCACTCGCGTCTGTTCCCAGCAAGTACAGTGTATCGGACTGAAGAGGAGCTACTTTTCTTGTCAGTTTCCTAAGCAGAGTTGAAGTAGATATGGCCCGTGTGTGTAGGAAGCACAGTTCTTATGTTCTGAGCAAGTTCACTGTTCTGGCCCTATAGGAAACACAGTAGAGTAGAAGAGTGCTCTTTTCTCAAAAGCAGAGTGTGTTTCTTGTAATGCAAGCTAGCGTTTGTTTCCTAGTCCTAAATGGAGTTGAATCACATGCAGTTTCAGGTCCTACGAACAAGAGTTCTTTTCTGGTAAGGAAAGTCACATTGCGCTCCCATTGCCATACACAGTGCAAATAGCACTCGTCTGTTCCCAGCAAGTACAGTGTATTGGACTGGATAGGTGCTACTGTTCTTGTCAGTTTCCTAAGCAGAGTTGAACTAGATATGATCCGTGTTTGTAGGAAGCACAGTTCTTTTGTTCTTTGCAAGCTCACTGTTTGGACCCCATAGGAAACACAGTAGAGCAGAAGAGTGCTCTTTTCTCTAAAGCAGAGTGTGTTACTTGTAAGGCGAGCTAGCGTTTGTTTCGCAGTCCTAAATGGAGTTGAATCCCATGCAGTTTCTGGTACTACGAGCAAGAGTCTTTTTCTGGTAAAAAGAGTCACTATTGCGCTGCCATTGCCATACACAGGACAAATAGCACTGGCGTCTGTTCGCAGCAAGTACAGTATATTGGGCTGAAGAGGATCTATTGTTCTTGTCAGGTTCCTAAGCAGACTTGAACTAGATATGGCCGTGTGTGTAGGAAGCACAGTTTTTTTGTTCTGAGCAAGCTCACTGTTCGGACCCCATAGGAAACACAGTAGAGTAGAAGAGTGCTTCATTCTCAAAAGCCGAGTGTGTTTCTTTTAAGGCGAGCTAGCGTTTGTTTCCCATTCCTAAATGGAGTGGAATCACATGCAGTTTGTGTTCCTACAAGCAAGAGTTGTTTTCTGGTAAGGAAAGTCACTATTGTGCTCCCATTGCCATACACAGTGCAAATAGCCCTTCCATCTGTTCCCAGCAAGTACAGTGTATTGGAAAGAAGAGGAGCTACTGTTCTTCTCAGTTTCCTAAGCAGAGTTGAACTACATATGGCCCGTATGTGTAGAAAGCACAGATTTTTTTTTCTGAGCAAGCTCACTGTTCTGGCCATATAGGAAACACAGTAGAGTAGAAGAGTGCTCTTTTCTCTAAAGCAGAGTGTGTTACTTGTAAGGCAAGCTAGCGTTTGTTTTCCAGTCCTAAATGGAGTTGAATCACATGGAGTTTCTGGTCCTACGAGCAAGAGTTGTTTTCTGGTAAGCAAAGTCACTATTGCGCTCCCATTGCCATACACAGTGCAAATAGCACTCGCGTCTGTTCCCAGCAAGTACATTGTATCGGACTGAAGAGGAGGTACTGTTCTTGTCAGTTTCCTAAGCAGAGTGGAACTAGTTATGGCCCATGTGTAGGAAGCACAGCTCTTTTGTTCTGAGCAAGCTCACTGTTCTGACCCTATAGGAAACACAGTAGAGTAGAAGAGTGCTCTTTTCTCTAAAGCAGAGTGTGTTTCTTGTAAGGCGAGCTAGCGTTTGTTTCCCAGTCCTAAATGGAGTTGAATCACATGCAGTTTC